>NC_135497.1:285722371-286022371 GCF_052857255.1 Amblyomma americanum
TTGTGTTTCTGTCACACTGTAGCTGTCAATGAAACCGATTGCGTCATCGATGACGTCATCAATGGTGGATTATAAATGGTACTAAAGTAGAAACGGACCTAAATGAAGGCGACTCACTCGAATAACGACTGTACAAATATTAATAACAATCATATAGTCTTTGATTAGTAGTTCCAGCACACAAACAGCGACAGGAGCAGCAACACCGCAAAAGGCTTTTGCGACGTCGCAGTTTACATCACCAAAGTGCCCGTAATTGTTTTAATTATAGCGTTACCGCGCATTTTTCAACTCTACTAAAATAACGATAAGATAAACAGGCTAAGCATGGTAATCACATCTGAAGGCACGAAATCATGAGTTACTGGTGACGGCAATTTCGAGCCTATAACAGAATTACGAAAACTCTTCCGTGTGCCACAACCAATAACCCTGCATTGTATACGCTAGCTAGTTATTCTCACCACGAGCATGCTGAGGACTTATGAAATTCCTCCACCGCACTACTGTTTTCGTCGCTAAGACTGCAGGAACTGTTTATGCACGTTCTACACGTGTGTGCCTAGAGTCCGATGGTTACGGTAACTGTAGCGCTGTAAGTTAACGCTATGACAACACTCGGTAATGAAAACTCACGCAGTACCACGAAAGTTTGCCATTAAGTGAACATGTCGGTGGCTCTGGCATGCGGTGTAGAAAAATAATTGTCCGATGAGCATGACAATGCACTGGTAACATAGCAACAATACAGTTATAAAAAAAGAGCGAAGCACATGCGGCACGTTAAGTCTAATGGTGCTTCTTCTCTTAAGCGCTGGTCTCTGCACTTACTCCATCCTCTCCTGGCTTTTTTCAGTGCCTCAACATTCTGCTGGACATTGAAGTTCATGCGCATCTTGAGGGTTCACTGCACATACAACAACAAAATAAACGTTTAGCTCTTGCATCGAAGGAAAAAACAATCTGGACATCTCTTCGGTACCTTTCAAATATGCAAATAATGCTCGTCATTTTTTAAGATCTTTGGGAGCAGCACATAAAGGGAAACTATAGAATGTCCATTAAGGGACACACGAGATGTATGTGATGCCTGTCCTGCCTTGCACAACTCTAAGCCTACACTGCAGACGCATAACAAACTCAAATAGCCTCGTTCTCCTCTGAAATAAGTCAAACTCAAATAGCCGCCATCACATAGTTCGAGTTGTGCAATCCGCGATGCCACTCATTGCTTCAGTGTCGCTATGCACTTAGTCAATTTATTGATTCAGTCTCAAAGAAAACCAACCCTTTTACCTGAAGACATCCGCAGAAGTCGCTTGTATATGCATGCATCAGAAGACGCATTCACCATGCGATACGCTCGCAGAATGGCACTTACCATAGACGGAAGCGTATACATGCACAAAAGCAGCGGTAAGTTATATGACATATATGGCCATCTCTGTCTAGATATAACGGCTGCTAGGGATCCATCAGGAAAGCTCAAGGGTTGTAAATGCTGAGCATTTTAAACAGCCTGTAGTAATCATCGGCTTTCTTGCGCGCTCCGGAAAATGATGCTGAGGATGCAGCACAGCTTAAAAATGGATTGTACACGGAAGGAAGGCAGGGCTGACGGAAGCACCCTCTGGCAACTGACTTACGAGAGGCGGAGAGGTACCGATGAATACAAGCACAGTGCATTACTCAGGATGCCTCTTTAAGCCCATTGTCCTCGTCTCTAGTGGGCAGGTTGTCGTGTCTCACAACAAAACAAATGACGCGTGTCTTACTACATTGCGCATACTTGACTACTGCAAACGTTTGCCTCTTTAAATGGGGTACTAGTGTGGCGCTGCGCAAACATCTCGGGATTAGGCTAAAGTTAACTGAACATAGAGTGCCTTCGAAAGCAGAAAGGGAGGCAGCCATCGCATAACCTCAGTAGGTAGAACACTACGCGCAAGATGCGCAAACCGTGAGTTCGGCTTGATTCCGGGCAACATATTCTGTCCAAAGCGACTACTCAAATATTTTCCTCTCAAACCAGCACGACATGGAAAAAGCGGCAACATCAATACCTGCCTGCGCTGTCCCTGCCTTCAAAGACAGTTGGCTTCTTTCGAAAAGAAGAAGCAATGGCTACCGCGCCTTTTTCTTGAACCCGAACGCTATTGACAATCCGGAAAGAGAACAGAAAGACAAAAGAACTGTTAAAAAGCGAACACAACCGCTGAAACTGTTAAAGAGGAAAAGCGCATTAAGAAGACGGCCTCCATTTTCCTCACACTGTAGCAATGTGCTCTACTCTGTTTCGCGCACCGACATAAAGTGACAAAGCGTGGACTACAGACAGTGCGCAGTGCTGTGGCCAAATGCAACGTGCATGAAAATTTCCGGCAGACATTCGTTCATGCTAAACAAACGGCGGCACATTGCTCTCCTGTGGCAGTGCGTTCCGATCCTGATAATTTGTTCGAATTTACTGCATTTTACTGAGAAAACGCCCTGGTAGGGGCAGGCCAGGCTGGAATGCGCGCGAGTTGCGCCGCCTAGTAAACCAGTTTATGCTCACAGACGCTTATGAGCTCCTGTATGGCGGTGTCTTTGTGTGGACTTGGCGTCGCGAATTATCGAGCAGGCAAGACAGGGCGTATGTACCGACGGGCCTTTCGAGGACAGTGTGTGCTGCTAACGTAATGACGCTGCCATCCTCGCCGGTATACATACCAGATCATCACCCCTTTCTTCTGTCATTCGGGGTTCCGGCATCTGCAGTGCAGAGACCATGGCGTTTGGATGTGCGCATCATTCACGACACCAGCACGAGAGAAGGGCTAACGCAGGCCTGGCGTTTTTTGATTGTTGGGCCCGTGCCTGGTGACTGGGACCGTCCTAAGGATATGTAGGGTCACCATTGCGCTGCTTCTGGTCGAGCCCTTAGGTCTCGCGTCTCAGCTGAGGTGCGTGTAGTGACGGCGAAGCTGCGTATAGCTCAACGCACCCCGTCGCCATCGTCGCTTATGAGCGCATGAAAAGAGGATCATTCGGAGCGTCTCCAGCGTCTTTTACGATCATCCTCTTTGACAGTGGCGGCATGGCGTTGTCGACGCAGTCCAAATGCTCATTCTGAGGTGCTTCGGTTTGCACGCCAGGAGCTGTTGTGCCCTGAAGGTTCCCCTGCTTTTACATCTTCCGCCACGGCTGTGGCCCTGCCAGTTGGCAGGAATTTCAGTGCGTTTTTCGTTCATTTCCGGGATATTGTTCAGTCGCTTCTTCTGTTTGATTGCGATGACGTTTCCGCACACCCATTTTTTGAAGGCTTGCCGCAGGTTGCCGCTGAACTTCACGATGGCCTTATGGCTCCGCCAACGCCAGGTGAAATCAAGGTGTTAGATTCCATGAAACGAGGCTCAGCGTCTGGGCCAGATGGTCTTCCTGGGGAGTTCTATTTACGATTCTGGCATACAGTAGCCCCATTCTCGCAAGTGTTAAAACTCTGTTTCACTCGTGATGTCTTTCCCGATTTATTTAAAAGAGGCCGCATTGTTCCGATTCCTAAAAAGGCTCCTTTCTCGACATGTCCGGCAGATTGGCGCCCTATCACCTTACTAAATTTAGATTATAAAGTATTAGCAATATTACTCGTTCGCTGTCTACGGTCTCTTCTCCCGTCCCTCATTCCTGCCACCACTTTTGCTCTATCCCGGGTCGTGAAATACATAGCTTATCTTGAGTAACGCGAGATATCCTAGAGTATACTATACGGCGGCGCGCACAGGGCCTTCTTGTTTCCCTCGATCAAGAGAAGGCGTTCGATTTTTAGAGCATGAGTATATTCACGGTACACTGGATGCTTTCGGTTTCCCACCTTCTTTCGTGCTTCTTATTAAAGAGATGTACAGAAGTATTCAAGGAATCTGTTCCTCGATGGTTGGGAAAGTACCGCATTTGACGTTGGCAGCGGCGTCCGTCCAGGTTGTCCGCTCTCCCCCCTTCTGTTTGTCTTAGCATTAGAGCTTTTCCTCCTGGCAGTCAATCACCACTCTCTTAATAGAGGTCCGGAGTTGTCAGGCAGTGAGGAAGTACGAGTCACTGCTTATGCAGATTACATCGCACTCTACTTAGCTGATGAACGGAGCCTGTCGAAGCTTTAAACGCTCTTCGTGAGTACGCCACCTTGTCGGGGGCTGCTCTTAATTATTCGAAGACTCATTACTTTTTTTGTGGGGTGTCCTCAGAGACGTATTGCATGTGCGATACCTGGTGTGGTGTGCGCAGATGCGCATTTTAGGCGTGACCTACGACTGTGCTGGAGTATGGGATGGTATGTGGTCTTCGGTCGTAGAGGGCATTACAGCTCGTTAGCGGAGGGCCCAGACATTTGACCTGCCTCTGCTTGAGAGGCGCTACCTGGTTCAGTCGGTCGTGCTGGGTGCCTTCTGGTACCTTTGCCACATTGTTAAACCACCCCTGCGCGTCATAAGGCGTGTGCAGACTACAGTTTTTTTCTTTTTTTTTTTTGTCAGGCGGAACCGAGCTTGTGGCTCATGCTGTTCTTGGACAACCACGGGAGAGCGGCGGTTTTGCGTTCCCAACTTCGTCCATCAGGTCCTCGTTGTTTGCATTTTGCGTATCCTGCTGGGGGACGACGCGTCTCCGGCGCGAACCCTAGCGCGGTACTTTTTGGGCCCTCCTTTGCGCTTTTTGAATCCCTCGGCCCCTGTTAATCATAGACCTCAATCAGAGCAGCCTACCGCTTTCTGTGCTACATTAGTGGCCTTTTTCAGACATGTAAGCTCAGTACCACATGATGAAAACATCGTTGCATACCGTGTGGTGGACATTATGGGCTCGCTGTTGTTGCCTGTTGTGCCGGCGCCTCGCCGCTCACCGATGCGCAGCGTTCAATGGGCGTGCATAGCGTCGACGCCTCTCCCAGACCATCTACGCGACTTTGTTTGGAAACTTGGTTGGGCAGTGCTGGCTACTTGTGATCGGTTATAACGGTGGGGTGTTTTACGCTCCAGTACCTCTCCGAATTTCCCGCTTCCGTAATTATAATCGCCACGCTACCGTCACCTGCGTGGTAGCGCGTGTCTTTTGGCGCGCGGTTCATGCGGTATTCCGTGGGCAGGGCATTTCAAGCTTTGTCTCCCGCGGGCGCTTCCCCAGCGGCCGTTTTGCTCGCCTGTTCATTGTTGCGGGTCTTTTTAGCTTATGGCGCAATCGATGCACCGCGGTCGCTGGTGGCTTTCGACGCAGCGCTCTGTGGTCAATACTTGGCCGTCTTCGAAGGGAGCTGATCAGCTTCTTATCAGAGGAGCTCTTTTTCTTGGGAGAGCAAGAGGTCCCCCGGCAGTGGTCGTGCCCATTCATTTCTGTTAACAACGATCGTCTTGTTCTGGTCTTTAGACCAAACTGCAGGCGCTAAGGTCCTCCTTTTTTTTCCGTGTCAGATTATTACTGTTTCACTCTTCTGTGAAAAGGTGTGCTATCCCGTCTTAAATCGCTCACAAGCAATTCCTATTAGTTGCTCAAAGCTGTTAATGGTACATCTTTAATTGGCTCGCCTTGCATGCTTATCGTCATGTCTACTTGTGAATGCCAATGTATCCGGTAACCTTGGCACGTGTACATATGTAAATAATTTTTTTTTCCAATCGGCAAGTTTATTTTGCTGAAAAAGTTGCCTGTGGTTTAGAGCGGCTGGTCTATGCCGGGGTATAAACCCCTTTCTCCCCTGATGTCACAAATGTGCGGTGACGCTGAGCCACGGTCACATCACCTGTCACTTGTCTGTTGTCAGTACAAAAACAGATTCCGCCTGTCTATGCCACATTGACCAGTTGCGCGATTAAAAAAAATTTCTGACGGCCTAGCTCTGTTAGGCCAGGATATACGTAGCGAAAGCGCGGCGACTTCTGCATCGGAAGAGTGCATTCACTAGATGTGCTTTTATTCATGGTTAAAGCTTGAGCCATCGTGGCTGAGTGGTAGCGCCTCCACATCAAACGCCAAAGGCAATGGTTTGATTTCGAGCCTTGCTCGGCACAGGTTTTTTTTTTATTCAGTGAGTGTGCGGGGGGGGGGGGGGGGGGGGGGTCAGTGGCCCCCATAGATGCCGCCACCGAATACGTTGGTCAGCGGCTAAGCGCAGGCTCTGTTAAGGCGCGTTTATACTCCGGAATAACGTGCGCGCTGCACGGCGGCCTCACGTCGGCCAAAGCAAGACCCTCTATACACCAACTGCGCTTGACCGCTTACGCGTGCGGCGGCGTCGGCGCACTCTGACCGTACCGGCGGAGGCTTGGAGCACGTCTGTATTTCGCGCCGAGTGCGCCAGCCGCCGAAGCCTCGGCCAGACCGGTTCCACTCCGCGGAGAGGCGTGCGTTGTGATGTCAAGTGCCTCCTCGGAGCACCGCCACACAGAAATCGCAAGTTTGCGGCCAGCAAAGCTTTTGCTTTAAAAGGAAAACTAAATTAGCCTTGATAGGTTTCTCGCAGATAAATACCGCATTAGGAAGTGGCCCGTGGTAGTAAAGCGGTAAGTCTGGGTGTCGATCGGCGCGGACAGTCAATGTACTTCATAGCAGGGAAGTTGCTGCGCTCATTTACCTTAACATCAGCATAGTACGTACGCTTAAAATTGCGCATTTGCATTTGAGTGTTGGGTCGTTGGCCGGTATTCTGATTCCGAGGGAGTCCAGGATATACCGGCCTGTGGAGGTTTGTGTAAGCCTTACGTATTGGGCCTGTCGATAGGCCTCCACAAGTTCCCTGGTCGTGTTGTAGAGCCTCCTTGCCCGAAACTTGCAAAACAAAGGCGAAAAACACGCAATTTCGACCATCGGGCTAAGGCTCTTTGCTTGAAGTGAGTTCCTGTTGTGTGTGTCATGCATATGTCAAAGATAAAGCTATGAGGGACTGTTGTGTTTCCGGCTGTTTTGCACACACTATAAAACGGCACCGGCGGTTTCACTCTGCTCCTGACAGCGCGCGTAAAAAAATGGCAATAGTAGGTCAAATCACACGGCTGGACCAACACTTAACTCCAAAGTATAGTAGGTAAAGCATGCGAAACGCTTGCTTTCCAGAACAATTTCTGCTAGGGACGGAGGTTAGTGCACAAATTAACTTCGCATCCTCATAATTATTCAAATTAGCAGCCCCAAAAGGCGCCTTCGCGCATTGATTTCATGGCGGACGAGAAGCTGTTTAACGGCTGTCTTTGGCGAATATACAACTGCAGCTCTAAATAACTAGTCCTGATTGTCGGAAACGTAATCGAAATATAGAGTTTCCGGGTTGATAGATTGCACTGGAATATGCTACTCACGTACTAAGAATGCTGTTATGAAGGAGGGCAGCGCAGAAGGGCACGGCAAAGGGCACAAGGGCAAGGGCAAAGGGCAGCCGACCCCACCCCCCAAGTATTCTCATGAGGGTGCTCAGCCCCTCCCCCACCTGAATTCCTGCCTTGTTTACATTTTTCTTTTTCCTGTCACCTAACTTACGACCTCCCTGTACCCGTGACGTCCCAGTAGGAAACTACACGTTGAAGACACCCCCAAGTCTCTGGAACAGGCATGTATTAGAGTGCTAGCCTTCATTTAGTTTTTCATAGAACGGCAGTTTTAACAATAAAAACACTCTGGCGCCGGTACCAATTCGCAGTAGCAGCAGAAGCAAGGAGCTGGCTTCGCTTTTCCGTCGTCTTTTTGAGTCGATGTGTCATCACTCAACGTGGCGCACGAAAAGGGGGAGACCGGTCTTTGTCGCCGCGAAGTGGCTGGTGGGCTTTTCGGCTGTTCATTGTTCGGGGTAAAGAGGGGTGACGGGAGGAAGTTGGCGCGATGGTGCGGGGTCAGTCTAATATGTCCAGCATAAAATTCTAAGAAAGTTCAGTAGGAGCCCACTCCTGCCGTCACGGAAGCAAAGCCCGTTTCCTTGCATTTCCTGCCTAACCTCTACTGCGGTGCTACAGGAGGTTGACAGCGGTCCCCCCTCTCTCGGGGCCACCTTGGAGTCAAATGGCGATATTCCAGAAGTTGCTCAGAAAGGGAAACCCGACTGCACAAAGAATGCGAGAGTGTCGTCTCGGGACAAGAACTTTTGGTTGGAAAACAAGCCTTGCGGAAAGCTGACTTACAGATTTTACCAGATGGTCCATTAGTGTGCAGTAGTTTGTCACATCGAGGGGACGTCGTGGAAAAGCACGTTCAGCGGACTCCTCTCCTGTTCAAAAATTTAGTCGTCAAAATTGGCAGACGAGGAGGCTTTGCGCATGCGCAGGACGTTACTGGAAAAGTGGTCCATTTCAGTGGCTATATATAAAGAAGCGCTTGGGAAGGGCCTTGGGAGTCGACCTTTAGGGAGCTTGGCGGAAGCTTGTACCGCGATCAAGGAGGGCCGGCGTCGTTTGTCAACCTCCGTGGACAGTTCCAGCCTTTTGGGGGGCTTATTCGGGTATGTACCGCTCTATCTGCGCTTACATTATTATTATGGTTGAGTATGCCTGCTTAGTCTTGCTCTTTTAGAAAATTCGTTAGACATACAGGTTAAATGCAAGTACTGACAGCGCTGCAGGTCATTATTAGCCACAGCGGTGGATTAGTATGGAACAGAGAACTGATGGTGCTTGTTTTCTTTGTTGCCTTGGCTCCGTCTTATTTTCAGCCAAAAATATAGTTTGTCAAAATTCGATTCATATTTCAGCAACATTGTTTTGCAGTGCATGCAAATAACATAAGGTGTGTTAATCCGCAACTCAAAATATTGAGCTTAGATATCCCGTTAAAAAAAACCCTTAACAGTCCACATGAAATGGTTCGTGTTTGAGCGATGTGGTGGGGGCATTGAAGCAATCTGAGCGATGTGAAGAATGCCATCGCCCTCACCATTGATTTTCGTTTTTGGAGATGTTAAAGTTTCATTTCAAGGCTCAGAAGTAAACCATACAATCAGATGACTAATAATCACAGATGAACCGTACGACGAAACAGCGCTGACGGACGGGACGGAGGAGGAGACAGACACCGGACACCAGCGCATGTGTGTGTCTCCTCTTCTGTCCCGCCCGTCAGCGCTGTTTCATCGTCCCGTTCAACATGAAGAGACCAGCCCGATTGAGCCCTCTCCTCAGACCACAGCTGTACACAGGCCCTAAGCTGACGTATGTATATGAAACCTTAATTGCCTTACAAAAAATTCCCAGAATAAAACAAAAGCACAATTCCTATTTAAAATGGGACTAGTCGAATTCCAGGGCAATAATCTTAACTGCTGAAACTGGTTTCCATTTCATTACAGCTGGAATAAACTGAGAATTGTTCCATAAACCAGTGGGGAACTTTCGCACACATCCATGTATATATTTTAATGAAATCTAAAAGGCAGGTATTGTGACTCAAAGCTGCGCGTGGGCTATAAGAGACGCCATAGCGAAGGACTCCGTATTAATCTTGGCCAAATGGGCATAATTTGCACATACAACGCACAGCCCATGAGCGTTTTTGCAGCTGCTCTCCATCGAGATGGGGCCACCACGGCCAGGACTCGATCCAGCATCCTTGGGCTCAGCAGCCTAACGCCATAGCTAGCAAAAACATCGAGTAGGGACATAAAAATGTGAGTTTATCTCATACATCATAATCAGGTATCCTGAATGCACATAATAACATAAGCCACAGCGATAATTTTTTTCAGTTAACAGGCAGCACTGCATCGGTGCCCATGTTGTGCCGGCTCATCTGCGTATCAAATCCGGCCACTGCAATCAGCAGCTGTGACACTGTGACCAAGTGATAATTCACAAAGGCAGCTCACCGAAAACCGCGCCGTCCGCTGCAAAGCAAGAGTGGGCCGGTACCGCTTCCTCCCTGTATTTTTTCGTGTCTATAAAGACAATTCTATTTTTACCAGCGTGAACACACAACGGTTAGCACTACCGTCACTGCTGCCTCACCAACAACGCCCCTACCGCCGCTGCGCGAAGGATTCATGATGCACGCCGAACAACCAAATCGTGCCCGAGGTTCCCTGGTGAGCTCAAACGCAAACGTATTTCTCTGCACTGCATGCGCACGAATCAGGATGATGAATTGACACCCACGAAAGCGCCCAAGACAACGGCTGCAGCGGTCCGCCTGCGACGTGGCCTCTATTTTTACCAGCGTTCTTGTGCCCTTTGCCGTGTCCGCAGCGAAGCAAGCCCTCGACGCGGACGCTGACCTAGGTACCAGGACGAGCCTGAACCCACAAGAACTCTGCCGGCTTTTGGAGTTTTGCCTAAGCAGCGCAGCGTTTTCCTTCAAAGAAGAATTTTATAATCAGACCAGCGGCACTGCCATGGGCGCCGCGACCTCGGTAACTGCTGCCAACCTGACGATGGAGTCCATGGAAGAGAAAGCACTGATGTCGTTCCAAGAAAAATCAAAAGTTTTCATTCGTTACATTGACGACTGTTTCTGCATTCTGAAGACATCGCAGGTCGAAAATTTCCTTGCACACCTCATCTCAGTCGATCCTTCAATTCAGTTCACAATTGAACGAGAAGTGAACAACACTTTGCCATTCCTGCACGTCTTCATAAGAAGAAAAGGGGCAGACCTAAAGTTCGGTGTCTATAGGAAGCAAACCCATACCGGCCGCTACCTACATTTTAATTCCAACCATCCTACTAGCCACAAGGGATCCGTCGTCTCCGCTCTCCTGAGAAGAACAAAATCAATCTGCTCCTCCGAAGTAAAAAAAAAAGCAGAAGAAGCCACCGTTCTCGCCGACCTACAGAAGAGTGGCTACACACGTGGCTTTATTCAACACGTTGGTCGTCGTCAAGCTCGTAGTACAGGGGGACCAGCCAACAATGAAACAACGAAACGCGCGCGCGTTGTGCTTCCATGTTTCAGGGGAACCAGCGAGGCACTCGCCCGCATTCTCGGAAAACATAAATCCACGTGGCTCACAAACCTGTTTCGAAAATAAGCCGCTTCTTACCACGGCCGAAAGACCGCGTCCCCAGAGAAAAACAACCGGATGTCGTCTACAAAATCCCATGCTCAAAGTGCCCGACTTCATATATCGGCGAAACAAAAAACCTCGACCAAAGAATAAGGCAACACAAAAATGACATCCGGCTAATGAATTCAGAATCCAACTCCCTCGCCGAACACTGCGAGCGCTCCGACCACCGGATAGCCTTCGAGGAGGTGAGCGTCTTGGCCGTGGAGCCAAACCTGTTCAAGAGGTGACATGTGGAGTCATGGCACATCCGGCTCACAAAGGAGGCGATAAATTGGACTCCAGGAACGCTCCCCCTCGCGTACGTTAGTGGACTGCGCCACGTGCTAACTAAGGGAGAGCGAAGGCAGCAACCCGCTGCTGCTACTGGAACACTTTAGTCACCCCCGAAGGAGGGACCGAGTTGGTCCCGAAAGGTAAAGTTTAAAATATTGGTTGGCGTCAGTTTTCTCTCAACTATCTCAGAAATATCCAAATAGGGTCCCATCTGTCATCATCTCAAGCAGTTTGTACTGGTGTGCCGCAAGGTAGCATTTTAGGGCCTCTCTTATTCATATTATATATAAATGATATAGTTACAATACATGATAAACCAAAATATGTCATTTACACAGATGATACGAGCTTATTTTTTGAAGGCACCTCATTTCAGCATCTTCTCCCAATTATAAATGACACAATGAATCGATTAAAAACCTGGAGTGAAAATAATGTACTACTTTTAAATACTGAAAAAACTACAGCCGTACTTTTTCATGCAAGGCAATCAGCAATTATTCAGAACTTCGACATAAAGCTTGGGAACCCGAACGTAGAATTCAAGACATGATTAAAACACTAGGAATACTTTTCCACAATCACATGAACTGGAACGCCCAAGTTGATTCTGTCGTCGCTCATCTGTCACGGTGTGTTGGTATTCTCGCTAAATTCCGATACTTCCTTCCCGTCTTAGTCAAGTTAAAGATATATAATGCCATTTTTTTGTCTCATTTAAACTACTGTTTTTTGGTGTGGGGCAGTACAACAGAAACAAATATGCATAAAATTTACATGCTGCAAAAGAAAGCTGTCCGTTACATTGCCAATGTTGATTACCACGCCCCTACCGATCACTTATTTTGGCACTGCCCAATTATGCCAGCTCATAGCTTATATCAATATCGCTTAGCAACGAGATACAAAAAATCTCTACAATGTAATAATCGAGGGTTTCTAGACATGACTTGCCTCACTCAAACTGTACCGGCTTATACCCTAGGCAATACCGAAAAATGGTTTATTCCTTTTTGCCGCACAAACTATGGGAATCAAATGTTACGTTACAATATTCCACAATTATTAAATCAATTACAGTCGACGAATGTCGATATTTAAAAAAGCAGCTTGCGTGAAATTAGAGCCATCTTTACATAAGCAATTAAACGCTGTTTCAGTATATATATATATATATATATATATATATATATATATATATATATATATATATATATATATATATATATATATATATATATATATATATATATATATATATATATTGGTGTAAAGATATTTTGTACGCATATCTGTGTCTGTGTAAAAGGTTTTGTCTATAGTGTTGGCCGATCTTCCGATGTTTGCAATCTTTTACATAGTCTCATATTTCCTGCTGTATGCCATGTAAAGGGGGGTCCGGGGGTCCCTCAAGTGATCGGTGATCACTTTTTACCCGGACCTACCCACATCTATGACGTAAATAAAATAAACTTCAAAATTGACACCAAACCAGACGGACTTCCGTCGAAGATGTTTTCGTTCATTATTGGTAACTGTATACATGTACTGTAGCGCGTTTCCTTGTATTGTGGCATTTAAACTGTTTTTTATGTTATGGTTTTGCTCATGCGCGAATGCCGAAATATGTAAATTTGTCAAATGTCAATAAATATGTGCACACTGAAAATTCAGTTTGTAATTTTCTTCTTGTTAATTCTTGTATAATATGCACCATCTACGGATCAAAGAAACACTGCATAAGGAAAACAATTTTTTTCACGCAGTTAATTGTTCTCTCTCGAGCCAAACTTTGATTGTAATATCTGAAAAACCTAGCTACACAAACAAAAAAACAAGTAAAAATAAACTCCTTCGAGGCCCCCCCCCCCCCCCCCCCCCCCCCATTGAAAATATACTTCCGGCGTCCCTGCATGTTGAACTAGTCTATGGTACGCACGACGCCTCTCATGGCGTGATGGGCTGCATATTTCGTATTTCGTATTACGGCTGCTCACATACCACAAACCCCTAGTTCATATCTGCGCTATGTCGGTAGACAGCTGCTGAAGCAGGATTTGAACGTAACATAAGCTGCTGAGAGAACATCGTTATCCCTTAGCAACCATTCACGCACTATGGCAAATGACAAGGTCCAGCGACTTATGAAAGAAAAAAAGCCGGCATTCCGGCATTTTCACTTTTTACACGTGACAGCGCGTTACGGGCCCAGTTCGGCTGAAAACCCGCGAAAAATCCCCAGAAATGTAGGAGGCCCACCTGCCGTCTAAGTCTCGTGACCTTGTGACGTCACCAGAACGGTTCCACCGGACTGCGAGGAAACTACACGGCATGGCAGGTGGCAGTTAAAATAATGATTGGTCTCGAAAGGTTGTTCGGAAAGAGCAACCTGTGTCTCACAAGACCCACCAATGGCTGCGCGCGTTTTAAATAGCCACATGTCGAGGCAGTGACGCACCGCTGCACCGCTGCGCCAGGAAGGGTATGATGAAAATCGCCTATATATACAAGAATGTAGATACCTGGTTGGGAAGTCGAGAGTTCGTTCTAATCGCTGTCTCTATTAACGCGACATGATTACATGGACTCCAAAAGGCTCTGTATTTTTGTCATATGTACTTCCCGAACAGCGACTTTACATATTAACCAGGTGAAAGTGCATCACAAAGATTGAACCTCAGAAAAATTGTGCATGGTTCGAGTCGTCCTCAATAACGACGGTCATGTTAACCGGTCATGGCTGTAGATGCTGTCGTTAGTGAGTCACACTAGGCGCACTGTTAACTGCTTCCTCTTTAAGCTGTGTCGAGGCACGTGGATTTTGCGTTGCACTCAGAAATTCCCAGTAGCCAAGAATGGCTGCAAGAAATAACACAGCTACTACGCTCATGCTCTAGACGATTACTGGTAAGAGACGGAATGATCAAATTAACACTTGGGTAATACCGGCACAATGACCGAAAAAAATATGCATAAATGTACACAATGCTGCGCGACTCAGCGAAGCAATAGAATAGTGCAAGACGAGATACGCAGATACAAAGATAGATACAAAGAAAGAATTTGTGAGCGCGCGGGGAAGCGGTGCCTTGTACACGGAGTAGCAAGATGCGGTCGCAAGGAGCGAAGTGGCGAGATGCAGATGCTCGATGCGAGTGGGATGTGAAGTCGCGGACGCCATTGAGCTTGGGCTGCCCATCTTCGGGGCCTTCGTCTACGCATTCGACGCATCAGACTCAGGCCGGAGGTTCGCTTGCTGGCCACATGGCTGGCCGGTTTCCCACCCGTCGCATGCGCCGACTTCCTCCGAGCAATATTCCCGGCTCCAGAAAAATGGCTGTCGTTTAGCTCTGTTTAATCCTGGAGTGACTCGATAGCTACTCCTGGCCGAGTGGAACTCGCTCAGTCGAATTGCTAAGTCAGCCTTTCGGCGCTCCGTTTCGCTGGGCGTTCCTTCATCTTCGTTCCACTTGACACGGCGCATGCGCGCAGCTGTTGCAGCTGCTCCGCACCACATGACCAACCACGTGACCAACGGCGCTGCCACGGAGCTCAAGTGTTGCCACGCTGAAGGGACGAAGAGGTGGTGTAGTGTAGCTATCGCTACAAAATTATCCGGCGTCGGCGCTGGCGACCATTTGAAGCCTCGCAGCTGAACGGCCAGAGATGGGCCACCTATAGGTCATGTGAGTTTGTGGCTTCATTACAACCTGCCTACCGGATTGTGAGCAAACTAACCCCTATGGCAGGAGGCAGTTAACCTAATGAGTGGTCTCGACAGATTGCTCTGCATGAGCAACCGGGGCCTCGCAAGCCCCACTGGTGGCAGCATCTGCCATTGCTGTGCCTGCCGTGGCGCATCGCTTCAATGCTGTACCACTGCGCCAGGAGTGGTATGAAGACACTCAGCGATATATGAACGTTGAGAATTACCAATTCCGCATATATGGTTTACGGTGGTTTAACGTCCCAAAGCGACTCAGGCTATGAGGGACACCCCGCACATATGCCATTAACGCATTAACGTTATCGCGTCATACCCTTAAGCCGGAGCTGAAGTGACCCTGAAGTTTTTTTTTCGTGTTGGCTGCCTTGTCTTCGTCGCTTTTGGTGTGAAAACGCGGATCCCTGCTGGCCGTGGTTGGTATCGTAAAACGCTTGAGTTTGTGCGCAACCACCACTCCTTCGTAGAAACGCGGTGTGTCTTTGATTGTCAAGATTTTCCACAATGAAATATGGGCATCAGTATATTCGGCGCAACTTGCGTGGCCCCTCTGTTGTAGGTGGCTTCTAGTCGAGAAAAACAGTGCAGCTTGCTTCGTAACCATGCGGGCGCTTTCCTTTGTGTTCTCTGTGATGTTCAGTTTGCGGCACTGTTGTAGACAGGAATCTCTCTTCGACTCACGAGATTAAAATGCTCGGCGGGAGAACTGCCTCAGCATCACATAATAATAATAATTGTTTTGGGTGGAAAGGAAATGGCGCAGTATCTGTCTCATATATCGCTGGACACTTGAACCGTGGACCATGAATTTCAAATTCATGGCAGGAACACGATGGGGCTGTAACTTCCGCTCCATGGTTCTTCTTAAAAAAAAGCCTATGTTGAAGAAATATCCCATTACTTCTTGCCCATTACTTCTTCGAGCGGAACAACTGCCTCTTAATCCGTCTTGGCTTCCCAAAGGGTTCATCGGCATCGGGAACAGCAGCGGAAGCAGGATGCCTTCCGCTCGACATCATTGCATCTCGGGAAACTATGCGAACACATCTCCAGCATGTTCTGCAAAGAAAAATGCCTTTCCTGCAACCGGTTCGCGTAATCCACAGGAACTCTGGCTTTCACCAAACTGTGAAACTGCTCAAACTCCCTAATAATACTCAGCCAAAGAAATTCCTGCGCCCAACCTTTCCACTCTGCCCACTCTCGCCTCTCTACATAATAAACCAGCACATATCAGGTACGAAGAGACAAATGCCACAAGCAGCGCTAGTGCAAGCTGCTCTGTCTTTTTTTCGCTCAGATTACTCTGCACATATGCACATCCCCACAGATGGCTCGTGTTCACAGGAGTCTTCCTCTTGTGTCTTTATGTGCCCTCGACAGGCTAAACGTTTTCCCATCGCCTGCAGCGGAAGACATCGTCCACGGCAGCAGAGCTCCGCAGGATTAAAGAAGCTGTCTCCTATATCAAGAGCCAGCCCTGGTCGCTGGGTTGTCTTCGCGGTCTCGAAAACAGCACTACATTACCTGTAGAACCTAATGAAGAAGAATAATCACCAGAAAGTTTATTTCGTCATTAGTTACCTGCACCACCAGGCTATTCCCGCAGTTCACTCTAACACATTTTAGTGTAATCCAGCTCACTATGGAATCGCAGCTAACGAAAAAGCAGATGAAGCAGCCCGCAGAGTTCGTGCACCCTGGAATTATAAATTGACTTATTTCACGAGGTCTGAGGCGTCCCAACTTGCAAAAGAGAGCGCTCACGAGGACTAGCTGTGGAGCTTGCCGACACATCATCCCCAATTTCTGCACTCCATCGACCCACAACTCAGATCAAGACTGTCAACCAGACTTCTCCGCCACCTGCAGGCTCTTTATCATCGACTTCGTCCAAACGCTCCATTTACGACCACCTTACAGTTCCGTTTAGGTCAAGCGAACAGTACCTGTTGCGACAATTGCGTCTCAATAGAAACAGTAGAACATATTTTTTAGAATGCCTAGCGTATGCTGAGTAGCGTACATATTAAGAAAATCTAATGGAAACACTCAAGTCCCTCTAACATTCGACTGTGTATTAGGACCTTTAGTATGCCATAAACAGCAGAAACGTGCCATGAAATTTGATTATTTAAATGACATTGGTCTCCTAGACAAACTGTAATCCCTTCTTTCACCACTCTCACTCCACAGTCCCTGTGCACTGCATTTTGTGATCCGACTTCCTACACCTGTGTCATTTCATGTTTCTCTCCCGGAATCTCTTCCCCACGCAGATTATCAAGTCAGCAAATTCAAACTCCGGCTGAATTCTCTGCTTTTGATTAACGAGCTTCTCTCTAACACGAGCACACACACGCGCGCGCACACACACACAAACACACGCGCATACACACACACGAACACACGCGCGCACGCACACACGCACACAAACACACGCGCGCAACACACACACACGCATGCACGCACGCACGCACGCACACACAGTTTGCGAGTTCTTTACACTTGCGCAGATGTTGAAGCCATCTACTTAAATCAGGTTTCTGCTAAGGTTAGTGGCAGAGGCTGCAGTTTTGAACAGGTGGTTGTTCAGCTTGTTGCGCGACGCAGCTGCTATATTCACAACAGCCTTCGGAGTTATTAAACGGCCGACAACTTGCTTTCTGCACTAGAAAAGGCCACACCTTCCCTGTTATTTCTTCGCGTATGGCTTCATGCCTCCAGTCTTGAGAGGGTAGCGTCACAGTCACCAAGTCATTAAGCGTCAGGGTAGACGTAATACTGGTCTCCACCGAGCTGCCCCTCACAGGGTCTTGTGCCGTCATGAGGCAGATACATTTCTTTCACTGTCGCGCCATCCCTGTCAGCTTTGAATAGACACTGCGAGCACATTCTAGTTGGCGTGTATCGATAGGTTACGGCAATTCAATGACAACAAGACCACGCTCACCGAAAACGGGGTTTTTGTGGGTAGGAAAGACGAGAACACGAAATAAAGGTGTCGCCCTCACCGTTTCATTTCGGACCGATGAAGTTATTCGAAACGAATCGAATAGTGTACGCTCAAACATATTCGAAAGGAATTGAATACGTCCTCAAGTTTCCGAATACTTGTCGAAAAATTGGCGCGGAGTTCGAATAACGCGAGCCGTATTGTTCTGCCACAGCAATTACAAAAGCAGATCATGCAAGACGCGTACTGAGCTGCCGCGACTGGTATGCGTGGGAGAGATGGTTCAGCGCCACGCTGCGATCCATTCCTGTGGCTTTCTCCATAATCCTCAATCATGGCCTCCAAGATTGGACGATGCAGAAGCAGGGCCCAGGCAGCTTCGGCAAGCACTTCATGCCTGACCTCGGAGGCAATGTCTCATACGTAGCTCCCGCCCGTCCCATGCACTAAGTTGTGGCGCTAGTTTATTATCTTCCGTTATCAATGCAAAATGCACTTTTCTTGTGCGAATAACATGACGACAATAGAGCTAATACACTTATTTCGTAAACTGACCTACCAAAGAAAAATCAGTGTTGCGTCTTTTAACAGATCCATTTATAACTGCGAAATCAGCGCTTCGCTGTTTCTCATGATTGCTCATTGAGTATTCGCACAAGTAGCGAATATTCGATCCGTATTCGATTCGGTTCTCTCACTATTCGATTCGGATTCAATTCGGTTTTTACTAAACGATTGGTATCCGATTGGGTTCGCGGTTTCTAGCTGACTGAACATCCTCTTATACTCTCGCCCGCATTCTCCGCCGAGGGCCCACTGTGTTAGCTATGTTACTAGATGACTTTGCGTGTTGAGGGAATCCCCGAGGTGGAGCAGATCTGCAATAACGGAGTCATTACTGATTGGAATCTACGCAAGCGTAGCCGTACGGCTACAAGGGAAGCTATGCAGCTTTCACAGAAAGCTCAGCAAATGTAATGTGTGAAGCTGTATAGATTTCTAATGAGGTTTCAGTTTGGGCTTGTAGGTTGCACATGACATAACTTTCCCTCGCAGCCGTATGTCGGCGCTTGTGTGAATTTAAAAGAGTATATTTGCATCTGCGTCTGGAGGCGATGTCATAAGATTTGGTGCCAATTATAAAGAGAAGGGTGGTGTGGGAGGTAGAGCTGTCTCTCGCCTCTGCAGGCCTGTGTCAACTCACTGAGCGTGTGCATGCGCTCCCGGGAGAACTCCGACGCGGGGGCCGCCCGTGCAAGGTGTATATCAGACCTCGGGCTAAGTTGTTGGCGGCCCCAATGCCGAGGTTCGCCCAGTGCGCAAGCACTAAGAGCAGCTCCACGTGGCGGGGCGGACTGGCACCAGGCGAGGTCAGGTTCCATCAGTAACTGATAACTTGTAATCAATTATATTTTCTTGTATTTTTGTAACTAATCGATTACTCATTTCGAACTAATGTTCCGGGTAATTCAACTACTTCTTTCTGTAAATGACTACAGGTAATAAGTTACATTTTTCACTTACAGTTCTCGTACGAAAATGTCACGTGACCGCTCTGTAGGGACCATCGCCCTGTAAGATGGCGCCGTAACATTACCTCCCCGTGCAACCAACTCGGAGGCTTCCACACAAAGCACGGAGGACTTGGACACTATAGCATCGAAGCATTGCGCAACTGCCGCTCTTCCTTCCAGAGCGTACACTGTGGGAGTGTTCAGTGCAGCTGCTTGATTCTTCACGAGGAAATATGGGTTAATCAGCGACGAGTTCGAAAAAACAGCCCTCGAAAATCAACAACCTGTAACAAAATATCAAACCAGCCGGAGATAGTTCATTGCAGCCTGCGTAAATATGTGTTATGCAAAATAAACGTTGGAAGGCGAATAACGGAATTGTAATCGATTACTTTAGTGCAGTTGTTCAGTTGCTATTCGGGAGCAGTAATTGATCACTGTAATCGGATACATTTCTGATGGGGTAATTGGAATTCTAATCGATTACATATTTTCTTTAACGTGTACAAAAACGTCATTTACTTCCTTTTAGATATTCAAATCAAATCTTTATTTCATGTACAAGTAAATACATTAAGGGGCTGCTGAAAAAAGCTATCCAAAGGCAACTCGACTGGCCCGCTAACCCTGTCGTTCTGACAGCGGTGGAGATAACACATAGCATGTTCACACACACAAACTGGAAAAGAAAGAAAGAAAGAAAGGGAGAAAAAAAGAAAGAGAGAAAGAAAGAAAGACAGAAAGAAAGAAGTAGGAAATCTAGCAAAAACTCAATTAGTCGGTTACATGACGTACACTGAGGTATATATCAGTCGAATGTCAAAGTGAGAGCAGGCTTGTGTTACTGAGTTCATAATTATTTAACAGCGAAGGCAGCATATAACATAGTTGTTGTTTACTAGAACTGAGGCGATCGAGTGGCAGGCATGGCCCATTGTGCCACAGATCGTGTTGAGTAATGCGTTGTTTTCTCTTATAACTGTACTAGATTTCGTGGATTAAGAGTGTTTTTCTTTATCTCAGATTTAAATTTAATGGTTGGTTGATATTTATATAGGTTAAATACTTAATTTTACTTATGTGGGACTCGCGGAAGACGATTGCACTGGGAGATCCTTATGGTTTATTGCAGATGTGTCGAATGCACTTTTTTTGGAGTAAATGAATGCGCTCTAGGTTAGAGAAAGGTGCAGTTTCCCATACGAGTTGACAATAATTAAGATTTGAATAAAACAGTGTGCTGTTCAGAAGAAGCTTGACATGTTTTGGAAGAAGATATCTAATTCTACCTATCATACCTGTTACTCGTGCTAGTTTCCTTGGGAAACAAATTATGTGCTCTTCTCATCTCATATTGAATGAAGACACAACAACAAGACATTCAAAATGATCCACTATCTCTATACTACGGGAATTTAACATGACGTCGTTGTGTGGAGACAGCACATAATTATTCGCCCTGAAAATTACAATTTTAGTTTTATTTTCATTTATACGCGTGACACTCGATAGAGACCATCTTTCCAGTAGTCTAGTAGTACTATTACATACTGTTACCACATGAGAGGTGTAAATACCAGTCAAATGTATCATCGTATCATCGGCGTATATTTAAATTTTGAGTCATGGTTAATATTTATATTCTCGTTTATATATAAATCAAAAAGGAGGGGTCCTAATATACTTCCTTGGGGTGCACCACATCGTAAAGCTTTTATGTCTGAATGCACATCATTTATCAGAACAAATCGTGTCCTGTGTGATAAGTAAGATGTTATTAAGTTTGATGCTCACCCTCAAATGCCATAGCGTTCTACATTTTGTAACGGAACACTATGATTCGCTAAATCGAACGCCTTGGGAAAGTCTGCAAACAAACCCAGTACAATCCATTTATGTTCAAGCTACTGTCGAATCTATTCTTTTTGATGAAGTAAAGCTAATTCTGTGGATCTGTTTTAGTGAAGCCAAGCTGAGATAATCTCAATAAATTATGACGGTCAACTTAAATCTGTACATGCGGGAATCAAGCACTTATTCAACGGCTTTCGAAAAAACGGGTAGTATTGAAACAGGTCTATAATTTCCAAGTTCATTTCGCTGTCCCTTTTTATATATGACACTAACTCTAGCCACCTGCGTTTTTGTTGGGAAGACAGTCGTCTCGTTGCAGGTGTTGAAAATGTCTGCGAGAAGAGGCGCAATAATATCAGCCACATATTTCATGAGACGGATCTGAAAACTATCAATGTCACGAGTAGCACTGTATTTTAAGCTCGTAATAATAGACAACACCTCTTCCTCAATTACAAGTTCCCAAAAAATTGAGTTTTGGTTTCTAGCTTGAACACCGTCTAGGGCATCGGATGAGGGACTGGCTGTAGCGATATTGGTAAATGAATCATTAAATGTATCAGCACGCTGTTTGCCTGAGAGCTGCTGTCCATTAACTTGCACTTTGTTTAGCGATTCCTGTGAATGATTTCTGTTCAGCAGGGAGTTTAGACGACTCCATATGAGGGAAAATCAACCCGACTTCACATCTAAAAACACATGCTGATACTCAGCTCTCAGAGATCTCAATTTTTCAGTCAGCTTATTGCGATATTGCTTAAAGATAAGAATGTCTGCTGACGCACGAGTACAAATAATTTTTTGTTACAGTTTATCTCTTGTTTTGATTTCGTAGTATCGATCGAGTGTTCTCCAGGGTCTCCGGATCTCCCGAATTCGCTTTCGTTTTTCTCTCGGGGAAATGCGCAAAACACAGCGGCCTAACGAAAGCAATAAACACTTTATATGTCTCATTTGCATCTGCTAAATTGTTATGCTGCCTCCAGTCAACTCGTTTTATCTCTTCGCGAAACGCGTTAGGGGTTGAGCTGGTAATCCTTTGGTAAACTATTTCCTGATCATGTTTCGTGATCCAGATCAAGAAACTATTTCGTGATCGTGAATCTACACCACCTTCAGGCGTTGCACTAAAGCATGCGACCACTAGTTCTCGCCCTGATGTCTGCTAGCCGTCCTGGTTAGTTCAGCTGTTAGAGTGACCTCTAGGACCGGTGGATCTCTCGGGTTCGGACCCCGGGCAAGGACAAACTTTTCTTCAACTCTGAGGTTTCCTTGAAAGCTCTATAGGTTTCCTTTCTAACCGCATGGCTGTGCTTGGGTCGATGCTAATCACTAATTACTCCTTTAATATCTGCCGATACCCCAATGTTTCAGGGCCTCTTATTATGTCCCTCTAAGCATGTGCACCTTCGCCATGATATCCTTGTCCTCCTTCTACAGACCTTGCATTTCCTTTAGCGTACCTTTCATCCACTGTAGCTAATTTTCCATTGAGGTATCATGCTCGTGCTCTGTTACACTTAGTCCCAATCTTTAAAACGGTACATGGTTCAAATGAGGCAAGGTATTTAGATTACGCGTGTGGTTACCTGACACCAATGCGTTTCGCGGCTCCTTTACAGTGGCAGTGACGTCAGCTCGGGCAGCGCTTGCACTGAGAGCGGTAACCGTGATCAACTACATCATCAGTTTGTGGTGGATGGCATTTGACCTTAAGCAGACTAAGGATGATGTCAGTGTCGTTTGCCCAGGACTTAAATTGACCACACGAGACCGCAGTGCTGACGCTGTGGACACGGCCCAAGAAGAACACTGCCCTGCTACTATCTGCAGGAGGCCTTACATGTCTCGGTAGGCATTCAATGTACGCCCGAACATTATATCCAAGGGACCGGGAGCCGGCATGTTCAAGAGGCCGCTGGCGCGCATCTAGCGGAAATACCGCCGACGCAGCCTCGGCGTGAACCCATCCAACTCTAATCACCCTTTGCGGCCCCCATCATTATACCTAACTCCGTCATCATCCTCCGCATTAATTATGAGCGGAGGGGCCAGTAGCGGGACCTTGTCCCCGACATTACTCCTGAGATCCCTTCCGGCCTCCCTCGCCCGGCTCAGGTGCTCGCTCACAATGCGCCAGCGGATGCAGCGTGCACACCGGACATCCTGAGTTGATGGCGTCGAACCAGGATCGCCTGCCCCAATTGCCCGGGTGACTTACAACATCGATTTACAACACTTGATTTGAACCTGCCCCGGCGCTTCGAGCCTCTGTGCCCGTTACACCTCTGCATCCCCATTCAGACATACGAAGACAGGACGGCCCCCAATAGCGTGACACCAAGCGCAAGGTAGTTCCCTGCAGGAGTTGGTTTCGGAGTGCAGAGTTCTAAAGTTCACCGAGATCTGCGACTCACCACTTAGGCCTCAGGCCATTCTTGTCTATACAAAATGAATAAATAAATGAATGAATGAAAGCGGTACTCTATATCCAGCAATTCTGGACAATAGCATTTTTCAACTGGAAGGAGTTCATGAACGGTATTTTTTTCATATATTTTAAGCTTTCCCTATAACAATCACCCTATCCGCCGACCTCCCGTTCATTGCTCTTAAAGTTTTTGCTGTCGTCAAAAACGTTTCCCATTCATTCTCTATGGCAGCGCTAACTGCTCGATGCGAGCATTGGAAAATTTAAAAGAAATATATATTACTATGCGTCGCGAAAATGGACCATTACCTTCAATATTTACATAAATGTGCCTTACAATTTTCCAATGTGCTAAATTTTTGTCCATGAATCCTGGAGAGGGGTGACTACATTAACGATGTCCTAGCGTGGACAGCAAAAAGATGTGACATGCATGTGGTTCACAAGGGCGACCACACTGTGGCGTCATGAGTCGCTCAATCCGGGGGCCGATTTAAGGATGAGGGGCGTTCCCCCTCGAAGAAAGAATTTTTTTTTGAAAAACCACGGTGAAACTATTTTTTTCGATTAGACAGACAGAGAGAAAAACTTTATTTAAACAAGTGTGGTACACAGGCCCCCGGGCACGACCCGACTCCACTCACTGTTCCGTGGGCCCTTAACACTGACAGCCCGGCTGCCTTTCCTGGTCCTCGGAGCGGAGCAGGGTCTCTCAATCCTCTCACAATGTCACGGGATGCAGGCCCCGCAGGAGAGGGTTCGGCGGGCAAGGGGAGAGTCTGTGGAAGGTGGATGCAAAATGTCCCAAAATACATGCTTCAAATGGCACCGCCCACTCCAAGAGTAACCCGTAAATACGCCCGTGGCTAAACTACGGTCCCGAGCACAAGTTAATAGGCTTTGCGATTCGTCCAATTTGTCCGTGTCCTGTCGTCCTTTTTCGTGCCGCCTTTGTTAACACACCGTGGCAACTAAAAAATCGTCCAATTTACACGCACTTTCTGATAGTAGAACGGAATCTGCCATTGGGGGGGGGGGGGGGGGTAGTAAATGCGTTATTGCTTCGCGCTCGCAATCCGGCCATAGACACCTGGAAGTCGTCGCTTCGCGCTGAACTGCGCAAAGTTGCGCACGTAAGGTACCAGTACTATTTCTCTTATTAACTACACCTTTCCTTTCCTCATTACATCCTCCTCCTGCACTTAAATAATAATAATAATAATAATAATAATAATAATAATAATATTAATAATTATTATTATTATTATTATTATTATTATTATTATTATTATTATTATTATTATTATTATTATTATTATTATTATTATTATTATTATTATTATTATTATTATTATTATTATTATTATCAATAAAGGCCCATCTAGTGAATGCACTCATCTGATGCAGAAATCTCCGCGCTTTCGCTACGTATATCCTGGCGTAACAGAGCCAGGCCATCAGCAATTTTTCTGAACTGCCTTGTGCCTTGTCTCCCGTCCCTAATAAACGATTTCCGTTAAGTAGTTTGAAGTTGACTGACACAGCCGGGAATGTTTCGCCGGGCAAGCGTGCGAATACACAAGTGCTGCCTTGTACGATCACCGACCATCGTGCCATCATAGCTTTTCATCGACAGTGGCGATCATCTAACAAGCCTTAACAGGCTCCTTCAAAGGTTAACTAGAAGGGGCACTTGGAGCTCCTCTGCTGTTCGGCGCTTGTAAATCGAAGCGCGTCAGAAACAAAACCACAGGGCACGCAAAGCTCATAGACGCGAAGCGCCAAATCGAAACTCTCCTGGCCGCCTGTGGCGCCGCCAAGCATCCGTTTTCTTTGCTTCCAACATTCAGGTTGTCTTTTGCCTTCCTTCCTTGTGTGATAAAAGTGCACTATTGGTTTTAAAACAAAACTTACTTCAATGTTGATCTGCGCAGCTTACCTTTGTCAGCCTCAGAGATTCGCGAAACCAACTAGGATGGAAAATTCCAGGTGGCGTCTCTTGTCCTATAGCGTCACCACGCTTGTACTTGCGAGATGTGCCTGTGGTGGCGATATCGGTATTTTGTTTCTTGCTATTTTCTACCTTACAAGAGCTTTGTTTTCAGTAAGAGCGGCGTGTTTGTGATCAGGAGCTGGTATTCTATCGATTCAAGGCAACTTCAATTTCTCCTCAGTGTCCCTTTAACGGCTTCCGCAGCTTCTTTCACTCCCGTGGTGCAATCCGTAGGGTATAAAAAAGGGCAGTCGGGTGCGACGGGAGGCAGTAGTCCCCGGGCTGCACGGGAGCATTGGCCTTACCTCTCTCTTCCCGAGCATGCCGTGGACCGTCGGAGTCAGCGTTGCGGTATTGGTGCCCACCAGAAGCCCTCACTGATCCGATGGTTTCCGGTCGAGGCTTGGAATCCGTCTTGCAAGTCGGATTCCCGAGATCGGTAATAGGTTCTGTGGCGGAGCCGCTGCTCAAACAATTTAGTAGGCTTGAGAGGGCCGTCGATGTTCCTCACCCCACGCTGGCAAGAGAAAAAAGACCTTTTCAAGTCATTCCTTATGTGCACAAGGTATCGCACAATGCCAAGAGGGTGGCTAATAAGCACGGAGTTGATGCCGTGTTTACAGCCCCCTTGAAATTGTCCCGCCTGTGCGCCATGACCAGCAGGTGCCAAAGCAAAAGGGCAAAGAAAAACAAATGTGTAATCAAACACCATACTCAGTTTGTGCCTTGCACTGTTGGTGTGGTGTATAAGATTCCACTCAGCTGTGGGTCTGTGTACATAGGCCAGACAGGGCGCTGTCTCAATGACAGGCTCAGAGAGCATGCCAATTCCCTGGGCGCAAGTGGCGGCTCGAACCTGTCTTTGCATTGCCTCAAATGCGAACACTATACTGACAGGAATAAGAAGAAGAAACAGCAGTGCCGTCCTTTCCTCCGTTCTACTGTTGTTATCGGGCGAGCTTCCGATAGGCTGGCCCGGGAAATTGTAGAGGCCCTTAAAATTAGCACCACGGAAGTTTGCGTGAGTAAGGCTTCGGTGGCCCTTCTCAAAAAAGAACTCACCTTTCTCCGCAATGGATAGCCTGCTTTTGATGTTCAAATCCGATTAGTTCTGATAAGATTCTGCGTGTGCCTATTCTTGATGCAATTTTTACTGTATCTATGAGCGTGCTCTTCCCACACGGGATGTTCTGAATTTTGTACGCTTGCGCCCTCTCTGCTTCCTAAGGCAGTGTAGCATTTCTGAAAATACAGTTTCAAGTTTGCGCTCGTGTGTGTGTGTGCGTGTTTCTCCCTCCCGTCCTGTGTTATTCTGCGCAAAGTTTTAATTATGTTATAAAAAAGGGCAGTCAGGAGCGATGGGAGGGGGGACTTCTCTCCGAGCTCTTGGCGCGGTCGGTTGTTGCTTCTCGCTCGCCGGTGCGTTTCCTCGCCTATAGGGGACACAACCTGGGCCAGAGGGCGCTGCGGACGACAGTGAACAGCGCACTCTCCGAGCGATTCCTCCTAATTGATCGGGCAGGACGACGAGCTTCGCCACTGACTTGTGTGCATTGCCTGGCATGCACGTGAAGAAACGAGTTTCGCGCGCGCGCACTCGCTCTTTCTGGCTCGCGCTTCGGCGCCGTTGAGAGCGGAGCTTGCTTCACGCGCGCTATGCTCTCTGCGCTCGTGCATGGACGCCGTTGTGAGAGAAGAGCGCGCCCGCTCGAGGGTTTTCCATACACTTTGACACTGCTACGAAAATTTTGCGCGCGCTTTCGTGGTTTAGAGAGGGAGCAGCTCGTGTGCGCGGCGTCAAGCAAACAGTCCAAAAGGGCGCTGCTTTCGTCACGCCCTAGTTTTGTGCCCAGAGCGCATATCCACGTGGTGTACGAAGTGAAAACTGAAATTTAGCCTACCTTCCAACGAAGCTGCAGCACGAATGCGTTTCACGTTTTTTTTCTTCGTGTCTTCAAATAGTGCTAGCTCGGCTCGATCTGCTTGCTTACGCCGTGCGTGCTGGTGACATGTTTCTGCTACCTTTTTCTTTTTCCTCTGCGCGGTGTTTCTATGTATTGGGCGCTGTGCTGCTCACCCCAGTGACACAGATCAAATCGCGCCGCGTTTTGATTTGTGCGAAATACGAAAGCGTATTTCGCAATATAGGTGCGCATTAATGAATCCCATTCTGTTGAGCTTTGAGAGTGTTAGCATGGGTGTGCGCCTGATGCGACCAATATGGTAACGCATTGCCGTTCCTGCCGGTGTCGCGCTTGCTTAGCCGCTTCTGCCATATGGTCGTATTTACAGCATATGGCGTATTTACTATACGGATATCTAAAAATAATACCTGTTATTACGGAGCCCTTCAGAAACGGCTTTGCGTACAATCTATGTACCGAATTAGGACGTTAAACTCACAAACCGCTGGCACAACTCAGTTTTGATGCGCATCGACGGGGCACGTAACACTATTGCGCGGCCGCCCGAGGTCAAGCTCAGTGTTGTTGGCGTTACCGAAACAAAGTAACTAAATATGTTGCTGGCTACGTTAAAAAAGGAGTGCGTTACCGCCCTACGTTACATACAAAAAAGGTAGCGCGTAATCGTTACCGTTACCGAAAAAAAGTACCGTACGTTACTTTGCCATTACTTCATGGCCATAAATGTTAAGTTTTCGTCACCTTAAGAACTTACGATAACAATTTTATAAAGCTCACATTTCCCAAATAACAACTAGCCTAAACAGCGGTTTTACGCGATATCCTGATTTAACGAGAATACTTTGCACATATGTGCAGAAGCTTAGCAATGTTATAGTAGCCTAAAGATGCCTGCAGAGTTGCATGTGTTCATTCTAACTGTGTATTACATAATGAAGCCATCTTATGAATGTGGCATTAAACACAAAATGACACTCCATCATCGATTCTAACTTCAAAAAGAAAAAATGGCTGAACTCTCAACTAATTTAGAGTAGTTGTGAAAAATGTGATGTTCCAAAATGATCGGCATGCTTCCAGTCTGTAGAAAGTTGTGTGTGTGTGTGAGTGGTTTTGGAAGGGGTGGTAGGTGAAGGCAAGTGTGTGAATGCGTATTCGTGCAAGTGTTTTGTGCTTTATGGCTATTCCGTCTTTTTTTTTTAGTAGGGTTCGCGCGCCGCTCGGCCGATCGACCTCCTCGCTTGGCGGCCCTTTCCACCCCGGAGGACAGGGTGAGCGCTCCCCTCTGCCTAGGCGCCATCCTACTGGCTGCTGCACCGGCTTCTCCCTGCGTTTCGAGCGTGGCCCGAGGAGGCCCCGCCCTCCGAAAAAATCCAGTTCTCGGTGGCCTGTCAGTTGACCATCAGCCACCGAACGGAGCGCCAGCGCCTGGGCGCTCCTTGCGCCTTCGCGGGGCACCCGCTACCAGCAGCGGTGCCACGCATCCCCTGCAGTCATGGAGGCTGCTACGAGCCAGGACCAAGCTGCTGCTGAGGCCATCGGTACCTCCCGTTGCAGCTCCAGTGTGGGTTGTGACCTACACGTGTTCCAGTGGCACCTGGAGGCCAGTGTCCAGTCCCTCCTGCAGGAACACCAGCAAGGACGCCGGCTGCTAGATGCGGCCTCTAAGGCGCCCAGGCCCCGCAGCCCATCACCTCCTGCATCCACTCAGTGGTCCCCAGCGCTGACCAGACTGCGCTCGAGGGCGGCAGCTGCCTTCCTGAAGACCGCGGAGCCGCCCCTGTTCCGCAGCGCAAGAAGGCGAAAGGCAAGAGGGACACGAACCCCCCTCCCCCTCAAAAGAGTCCCAGTCCGGCAGCCAGCTCCCCACTCCTGGGCCTCTTCAGCAGACTCCCGCTCCCCTGGAGGAGTCTTCCACCTCCTCGGAGCTACCATCTTCCCCTGCGCTCATCCAGTCCCAGGACTCCGGTTCGCCCGACGCCACGGAGGAGAGCGGTGAGGTCTTGGCACACCAAGCAGGGGACCACCCAGCTGACCCCACCCTGGACCCACCCCCAAGCCGTCTCACATCTGAGGCACCCCCTCCCGCAGCAGAGGGGGACACTGAGGAGGGCTGGATCCTTAAGGAACCACGAGGGCGCCGACGTGGGCCACGCCGTCCCCCCCTTCCCCCTGAGGCAGTGGACAACCTGGTGGGGACTGTCCTGTTCCGGCCTCGGGGAAAGAGCGACACATTTCAGCACCGCTGCAGGTTGCAGGTTGCAGCGGAGCTGTCCACCACACAGGTGTCGCCTCCGTGCGGGTTATCCCCTCACGGAACGTGGCGGCTGCGGACGCAGTCACCCAGGAGGCCCTGGCAGCTCTCCTTGCTATCCAATCCCTTGTTGGGATGGAGGTGCGAGCACGCCCGGCTGCGGACAAGAGTACCTCCACAGGCTTCGTTCACGGAGTGCCTGCTAACCTTGGGGATGCCGAGCTGCCTTCAGCACTAGAAGCACCAGTGCCCATCCTGGGAGTCCGGCGCGGCCAGGGCACCACCCTGCAGATCCGATTTGGGGCGCCAAAGCCACCGTCCCATGTGGCCGTCTACAAGCTACGACTGCCAGTGCGACCAGCCCTGCCCCGCCCCATCCAGTGCGGCCGCTGTGGCCGCCTCGACCACGTGACGGCCAGCTGCACCCACCCCAGGCGCTGTCGCCGCTGCGGACGACACCACGGGACTGGTGCCTGTGACGCCTAAGCACTACCGTGCACGAACTACGGCGGAGGCCACCCATCGGACAACCCGGCCTGCCCCCGTTGGCAGGAAGAACGACATGTGGCTGCTGCGGTTGCAGCCGCTACGAAACCAGTGTCAAGGAGGGCCATCCGGTTGGACCTCCGGACGGGGCAGAAATCGCATGCCTAGGCCGTCAAGACTTTAGAGGCTGACCCACCCAGGCCACATCTGCAGGCACTCCAGCCCACGGACCCCCAACATGGCCCAGGACCTACCCTCCCCCAGGCTGGTACCGTTCTTTTCCTCCTGAGTGGCCAGTTGGGCCGTCTGACGCGGACATTGGCGGCAACCCTCCAGGCCCTCACGCAGCTCCTGCCAGCAGCCCACCAACCACCACTGGGCATGGCGCAGGCCCCGCAGAATCAACCTACCCATCATGGCTCATCATCATCATCATCAGCCTTACTATACCCACTGCAGGGCAAAGGCCTCTCCCATGTCTCTCCAATTAGCCCTATCCTTTGCCAGCTGCATCCACCCCTTTCCTGCAAACTTCTTAATCTCATCCGCCCACCTAACCTTCTGCCGCCCCCTGCTACGCTTACTTTCTCTTGGAATCCACTGCGTTACCCTTAAGGACTAGCGGTTATCTTGCCTTCGCATTACATGCCCTGCCCAAGCCCATTTCTTTCTCTTGATTTCGACTAGCATGTCGTTAACCCGTGTTTGTTCCCTCACCCACTCTGCCCACTTCCGGTCTCTTAACGTTACACCTATCATTTTTCTTTCCATGGCTCGCTGCGTTGTCCTTAACTTAAGCTGAACTCTTTTCGTTAGCCTCCACGTTTCTGCCCCGTAGGTGAGTACCGGTAAGATTAAGCTGTTGTACACTTTCCTCTTGAGGGAAATTGGTAAACTGCCACTCATGATCTGCGAGAATTTGCCATATGCGCTCCACCCCATTCTTATCCTTCTAGTTACCTCCCTTTCATGATCTGGATCAGCTGTTACTACCTGCCCTAAGTAGACGTATTCCGTCACAACTTCTAGGCTCTCGTTGCCAATTGGGAACTGTTGTTCCCTTGCTAGGCTGTTGAGCATTACCTTGGTTTTCTGCATGTTAATTTTTAGACCCATCGTTCTGCTCTGCCTGTCTAAATCATTGATCATGATTTGCAGTTCACCTCCTGAGTGACTCAGCAAGGCAATGTCATCAGCAGGAGGTGCACCTGCAGCGCGACAAACTACATCTGCCTGGGTACATCGGCTATGGCAGCAGGTCCTCCTGCCAGCAGTCCTCCTGTCGGGCTAACCCATGCTTGGAGGACAGCCATCCACCCGGACCTTCTCGGGCAGCCATCTTCGTCCGCAGGACTCTTGCCCAGGCGGAGATTTTGGTGAGTGATGCGGTTGTGGCCCCCATGGAGTTCGTCTGTGTGAGTGTCAGGCTGGGTCGAGTTGACACGGCTGTGGCAAGTTGTCAAGATATCGTTGGCGGCTGTGGTGTTGGTTGGCACCGAAGTTACAATTAATCGGGCCAACCTGCCCACCACTGCACTCTCCGTATGTTCGGAGGGGGAGGAGCGACAAACTTCTCAACCCCGCGTGCGAAAGTGTCATTCGACTGCTGACCGGCGATAGGGGCCACGCCTGATTAGTCGTTGAACGGAGGCATGAGGCGTAGGCAAGTTCCGTAGCGAGTTAATTTAATTAGGCAAACAACTACCAAGTATTACAATATGCCCGACAAGGTAGCGCCGTACACTGACGTGACGCAAATAACACAAGCACCAATTGAACACATTAACACAACAATTAACACAAAGAAAGAAACATCAGGGCGATTGCTATACAAAAATGTTACGAGACGGAAATACAGTACAAAGGATTGCAACGAGAAACACAGAAAGCAAAAATACAAAGATATAAGAGTTGAAGAGAGTGGTGAGAAAAGATGGCTTAGCTGCGGTGTGGCAAGGTCCGGTCGCAGGGAGCGTCGGGCTGCGGTTGCTCGTCGCGGGGCTGATGGGGGCTTGCGGATACGGGCGAACTTGGGCCTCGTGTCTTCGGGACCACCGTCGCCGTGCTCTACGCGTCAGATCTCCGCCTAGTCTCCTTGCCGACCACTTCCCTGGCTGACCTCGCTCACGACCGCACGCACCGAAATCTCCAGACCAACTGCCAGCGCGCGGCGTTCCCGTCGCCCCCTTCGCATGGCAAAGAATGAAAAAAAAACAACACAGGGGAAAAAAAGACTCTTCAGGAGCCACGCACAGAGGAATGCAGTTCCCAAAAAGAAAAAAAGAACACATGAAGGAATGTCGAAAGAATTCGGCACAATGCCTTAATCCCACGAGGAGTCATTGGGGCCGCGAACAGTGCCGGGGCATTCAATCCGTTTCTGCTGTTCCCAACACGTGCAAGCGCTTGCCACCTGTATGGCAGCAATGCTAGGAGGAGGAGGGGAGAGTAGTTTTGAGTGACCACTACAGCGCTATGGTGAAAATGTCGTTCCCCCGCGGGGGAGGGGGAAAAAGTCGTCGCCGCCGCTCCGCGACATGTTTCTGGGAAACAAAGGTCAAAGCTGGACAGGGCAGGCATGAACGTTGTGACACAAGTGTATGGACCTCCTTCACCCCGCGACGTCACGAAAATGCGGTGGCGCTGATGTTAGCAGCGACTTTCGCATGGTAGGCAAAACAGGTTCCGCTTGCCCGTGCCTACCGCAGCTGCCGCAGTTACCGGCGGCTGCTTCAAGCCTGTGCACTGCAGAAGCAGCATATATTGACCAGCTGCGTCACTGCTGGATCCGCGTAGTAGCATAAAAAATATTAAATTAGCCTCGATAGGTTTCTCGCGCATAAATGCCGCATTCGGAAACTGGCTAACAGGCATTGGGCCACGGTAGTAAAGCGCGAAGTCTGGGAGTCGATAGGCACTGCCACTCAATGCACTTAATAGCATGCAAGTTACTGCGTTCATTCACCTGAACTTCAGGATAGTAGGCTGATAATTGCTCAAGGAAAAAAAAAAGACATGTAGCTGCACACGTACTTATCACCTTGAGCCGGAGTGTACGGGGCGCCGACAGGTTCACTCGCCCCCAAGGAATGCGTTTTTTTGTTAATAGCACACCATGTTTAAATGGCGCGTTTTGCGACATTTAATAGTTACTTGAAACTGTTTCTTGATATGACGACGTAATTATTTCATTCGAGTAGAAAGAAGTCTGGTAAGTTGTGTCAATCTTGCGCGGTCGCGTTGGTGTGCTTAGAATAGCGTACCTTAAGTGTGCTAAACGCCATATGCTTTTTCATTGCATCATGCATGTGTCATGTTTCATGAGGTAATACATGATCGCGAAGCTTGTTTGGAAAGAAGCAGCCGCAGGCGTGCTACTAACAGACACGTGGCGAGATTGAGGGGACGCGGCATGAAAAGTGTTTTCGTTATTCATGCATGCGATATATAACTAAACTTGGTGCAAATATGAAATTCCTACGCTAGTTTCAGTCATTCCTTTTATTTATAGCTATACCTGGCGCAGTTCTGGGTAATTATAATTAACACCGTCGTCAAGTCCCCCCAAGCTAGGTCTCAAATAATTGAGTAGATGGTGCGCAGTTTTTTTTTTATGCCAGCGTGTGCATAAAGCCCTGTTCTGTATGATGACGCGATTAGTTGTTTTTCTATATGATCAGTACTTATGCATGGATAGTTACATGAAAACGTTTCTTACAAAAAATAACTAACACAATACTGCACGTGTAGGGAAAAAATCGAGATTTATTACGCTCCTCAACGTCTCAGGAATAGTTTGCGACAAATGAAATCATTTGATTTTCATGCGAATTACGAAGGTGAGTGATCCAGTCGCAGAAAATGTGAGAGGTCAGAAAACGAACCTTAAAGTTTATTCCCTCGTTTATGGCATCTTCGCTTTCGCTTTGGTCAAAGAAATGCGGCACTGAAATCAAAGAAATTACCTCACAATTTTTGACGACCACACTTCTAAAAAGCGTAATTTATAAATTTGTACTCAATATTTTGCTATAATTTTTCGTCACGAAACTAGACTTCAGGGCTAGGAAAGGAAATAATTCTAGAAATCAAAAATTTTCACCAAATCGACCAGCTTAACAAGAGGACAAGTCGGCCTGGCTGGTGCGTGGTCATGCGGCTAAAAACAGCGCTAAGCGAGACAGGAGATCGGGGACACGACTCTGTCCCCACTTTTCGCGCAGCGCGACACGTACGTATGTCAGCAGACGATGAGCGCATGTCTGCTCCGGCGAAACAACGCCAGCACTTCCCCTCACTACTGTCCCGAAGTAAAATCATTCCGGCTAGTGCAGAGTGTCAAAACTTGTTTTGTTCAATGCCTAGCGCGTAAATAAACGGCAGGAACGCTTTCTACATGTTTACTACTAACCATATATACAATACACAGTGGCAAACTATTTCTCTTTATAGGCCGCACGTGGACAACGCGAGCTCGTGTACTTCGACAAATTACTAAGTTGGAAGCATCGACCATTGCTGTGATTCGCAGAAACCGGAAACGCGCCTACAAGCCTTGAAAACCCGCGCACAACACCTATCCGCGACGCCACTCCCCGACCTTTTGCCTACCACGAGCTCGCTAGCGACTGCAGCGCCACCTCGTTTGTTTACAAACATGCAGGAGGTCCATATGTGCGCCCCCAGACCCCTTGGGAGGCTGAATCCTTGCCGTAGCTAGTCAGTCTCATTGGCGGCGACTGTTTGCTCTGCGGGGACTTCAACGCGGCTCACACGCGGTGGGGATCCCGCAGGGGGGATCGTCGCGGCCGGCACCTAGTTGAGGCCCTTCGCGGTACTAGGCTGCATGTTTTGAACACTGGGGTCCCCACGTTTGTCCGTCGGGGGAGGAGGGTGGAGGGGGCGCTTCCGCACATGCATTGATCTATCCATTGGGACTCCCCGATGTGTTTATGGATGGCACTCCTCGGCGGACACCTGGGGTTCGGACCACCACCCTATCACTCTGGCTCCTAAACCGGGCAAGAGAGTGGATTGTCGAAGGTGCAGAGTTGTCCACTGGGACAATTCCGGGACCTCCTTCGCAGCTTCTCCCTGCAGGACGACATCCTGGCCCATGTTGCTAGGTGCGCTGAGGCTGCCACGATCAGCTGCGAGGTCCCCCCTGGTCCGCCCATCCCGGACCTCCGCCTCCCCAGCTGCGGGCACAACGGCGCCAGGCAGAGCGGAGGGCTCTCCGCACAGAACGTTCCGAGAACTGGACCTTGCACAACCGGCTCGACGCGAAGTGCCGCCGGTCTCACAACCGACACCGCAGAGTCGTGGGAGGGCATCTGTGCTTCCCTGGTGGCCGCCAAGGGGAGTGCCAGGGCGTGGCGCCTGTTCCGTTCGCTGCTGGAGCCTTCCATCCAGCAGGCCCCCTACCTGGCCATCGCCGTGGCAGGGGGACTCACCTACCAGCAGCTGGCTGATAAGCTGGCAGAGGCCCTCCTCCCCCGGGAGCCTCCTCCTGCAGGGCTCTACCCAAGGGGCAACTGCATCCATCCAGCCTGCAGACATGCTGCAGTCATCACGGCCGTCTGCACCACGGCCCTCACGAAGGGGAACTCTCCGCCGCCCTGCTGCACTCCAAGCGCCGCAGTGCCCCTGGACCAGACGGCGTCACTTACCAGATGCTGCGGAACCTGGACGACGCCATACAGACGAGCCTGCTCCAGACGTACAACGAGGTCTGGTCCACAGGCTGCCTGCCTGATGCCTGGCGCACAGCCCCGGTGGTCCTGGTCCTCAAGGCGGGCAAGCCACCTGCTGACCTGCTGTCATACAGGCCGGTGTCTCTGACCTCGGCCCCGGGGAAGAATGGAGTCCATGGCAATGGGGGCTGGAGTGGATGGCTGGGGCCACAGGCTTCCTGCCCGAGCAGTAGTCTGGGTTCCGGAGGCACCGCTGTACTGCTGACGCCATAGCAGATATCGTGTCCAGCCTCGAGGATGCACGTCACTCCCGCCACGTCATCTGTCTCACACTCCTGAATGTGAAGGGGGCATTCGACAATGTCTCCCATAAAGCGATGCTCGAGGCCGTGGACTGCCTTGGCGTCACCGGCAACCTCCGGGGGTACACCCGGGGGTTCCTGCGGGACCGTACGAGCTGCGTTCGAGCTGGAGGCGCTACCAGTGCCCCCAGGCTCTCACCAGAGGGGTTCCCCGGGGCAGCGTGCTGAGCCCCATGCTCTTCAACTTGGTGATGGCCCAGCTGCCTTCCAGATGGCCTGAAACTTCCCGTCCGCATTGCCATCTACGCGGACGACATTGCCCTTTGGTGTCGCGGACCATGGCGCCAGAGGGTTCAGGTCATCAGGAACGTACAGTGGGCCATCACCAGGGTCAGCTCCTACCTGGAATGGGTTGGCCTGCAGCTCTCCCCGATCAAGTCCGAGGTCATGCTGCTCAACATCCGGCCAGGAGCACGCCTGGGGAAGACCTGCCTCAGCGTCGCAAGACGGGAGCTCCCAGTGCGGCATTCCTGCCGCTACCTGGGCCTCCTGATTGACCGCCACTTCACCTGGCGTCCAGCCGTCAAGGCATTCTGAAGACAGGCAACCAGGGTCCGTAGCGCCATCCAGAGTCTCCTGGCTGGAGGAAACGGCATCACCCCACAAATGGGGCTCCGGTTTTTCCAGGCCATGGCAGGGGCTCAGTTCCTGTATGTCCTTCCGCTGGTCCAGATGACGATACACCAGCAGCTGGCTATCCAGCGCTCCCAGAGGGCAGCAGTCCGTCTATGTCTGGGACTTCCCCGTGACTCCCAGGTCCCGGCCACACTTGCAGAGGCCGGCGTGTGGCCCACGGTGCTGCAGGCCCAGCGGACGGCACTCCGCCATGTTGAGCGTCTGCACCTCGCCCCGGACGGACGTCCCCTCCTGGAGCGCCTCCTCGGTCATCCTCATTCGCAAATGGGGAAGGTTGCACAGCAGCTCGAGCAGCTGGTGGGTTGGCAGCCAGAGCACCTTCCTCCCCCTCCACGACCGGACCTGGGCCATCTGTTCCGGGTGCTCATGCCACCACGTGGCGCCAAGCCGAAGCGCCTCACCCCTGCAGTTGGCCTCCGGCAGGAAGCAGAAGCGACCCTGGAGGAGGACTTGGCCGGCTGCACGCAGCTATACACGGACGGGTCGGTCCTCATGGGTGCCTGCCCGTCTGCCGCAGCTGCCTGCACTGCACCTTCGTTGGGAGAAAGCCGGCAGGCCAGGTTTCCGTTCGTGGCCAGCTCGACCACAGCAGAGCTGGCGGCCCTCCACCTGGCTATCGACATCCTGGAGTCCCACCCCGCACTGCAGTCTGTGGCCCTCCAGCTTCTGCAAGAGCCACGGGGCCAGCTGCCCGTCTTGCGCAAGCTGGCCCCCAGACTGAACAACATCTGCTCCCGTGGCTGCTCTATTTCTCTGGCCTGGATACTGTTGCAAATGGGTTGCAAGCCCCAAGGGTAGCGTTGGCCTGGCGGCCTGGGGCAAAGCAGGAAATATCCGAAGGTCCCGGCAAAGGATGACTCGACTGGCAACAGAACAACTTGTTTATTCTGGCATCTCAAAAGAGCAGCCGGTCAGGGCGACCACGTTACTCGAAGGGCGAAATCGAAGTCTCTCTCTTGCGTCCGGCGTAGCTGTCTTCTTTTATACCCTCGGAGTCGAGGGCAAGAGGGAACGGCTTGGGAAGAGTCATCCGATACGGCGACGCTTGAACATGTTCAGGCGTGACGGGCGCGTCCGCCAGGCCGGCGCCGGTCAGACCTCCTCGCCTCCCAGTTGAGGAGCTCCTCTCCCCGGCTGCCGCGCTTTGACAAGCGTGGGCAAAACATGCACACACACACACACGCACGCACGACGACACGTGGCACTGAAACATGCCTGGACGCGCTTGGCGGGAGGCGTTGCGGCCGCGATGAACGAAGCCGCGGCGTCCGTTGCATCCGCGCCGGCTATACCGCGCGTCGTAGGTAGGCGAGACGTAACAGACCGCCCCGCCGGGAGAAGGAGATCCCGATGGTCAGGGGACTGCATCCGCTGTCCAGAGGGATGTCGCTCGATGAGGCTCGTAATCGAAACCGGTCGTCCCTCGACGTTGCTTGAGCGCAGCGCACAGAGAAGGCCTCGTTCTCGGGTTCAGGGTCACATAGGACACTGCAAAGTCACTTCGGGAGAGTTGCCATTTTTGTGCTCGTTCCCAGCAAGCGTTAGAACTACGCCGAAACGCAACCGCTCAGTCAGCAAGCACGAGACAACCCTCACTAAGCTCTGCCAGGCTCTTTCCCCTTTTATACTACTGCCTAGTTCCTTACAGTAGTCAAGCAGCACTCAGAACGCGTCCACAAATTGGAAAATTGCACTAGAAAGCACATAATCACTTTGAAACACTAAACAAAAGCAATATGTTAAAAATCCTGCCTCAGGAAGAAAACATCAGTAACCAACAACTTTGAGGCGGATTCCTACGTTAGGGGCTTCGACTTAAGCCATCGGCGTTACCGTTGAGACTCCCCTTTTTGTAACGCACCTCAAAGGAATATTGTTGCAAAGCTAGGCTCCAGCGCAGGAGGCGGCCATTTTTGGGAGAGATGGTCTGCAGCCATTGGAGAGGGCAGTGATCCGTCTCAATGATAAACCTCGAGCCGGCTAGGTAGCATGACAATTTCTGAACGGCCCACACGAGACACGCACACTCTTTCTCGGTGGCGCTGTACGCCTGCTCACGACAGGTCAGCTTACGACTAGCATACAGGACGGGGTGTTCCACTTCTCCATTGTCCCTTTGGCACAGTACAACGCCCATGCCTCGCTCACTAGCATCGCACTGAACAACGAACCCTTTGGTATAGTCTGGCGATCGTAGCACAGGCTGGCTTGTTAGGGCGCTCTTTAGGGCGCTAAAAGCTCTCTCCTTTGTCTTGCTCCAGACGACTGTTTGGGGCTCTGTTTTTCTTAGAGCATCCGTCAGGGGAGCCGCGATATCGGAGTACCTGGGGATGTACCTCTGATAGTAGCCGGCGACACCCAAGAACGACCGAATATCGGTCTTCGTGCGCGGTTGCGGGAAGTCTCGCACAGCGGCCACCTTTATTTCAGAGGGGCGGCGACGACCCTGTCCAATCACGTGACCGAGGTAGACAACCTCGGCCTGTGCTAATTGGCACTTGGGAGCCTTGACTGTCAAGCCCGCTTCGCGCAGGCGGGTTAGCACTGCCCGCAAGTGTGCCATATGCTCAGACCAGGATGCGGAGAATATCGCTACGTCGTCTAAATACGGTAAAGCAAATTCTTCCTGTCCCCGCAACACTTTGTCCATGAGGCTTGAAAAGCAGTATGGCGCGTTCTTCAAACCAAAACTCAAAACTTTAGGACGGAATGTTCCCATTGGTGAAATGAACGCCGCATACCTACTAGCCTCCTCTGTAAGTGGAACCTGCCAATAACCCCTGACAAGATCTAGGGTGGAAATAAACTGAGCGCTACTAACTTTCTCAAGGCGCTCCTCGATGTTAGGGATCGGATAAATTTGATCCTTAGTAATGGAATTAAGCCTGCGGTAGTCGACGCAAGGACGAGGTTCCTTGCCCGGTACCTCAACTAAAATCAAGGGGGAGGTATAATCACTCTCACCCGCCTCAATAACACCGAGCTGTAGCATTTTCTTTACCTCAGCCTCCATAATATCGCGCTGGCGGGGTGACACCCGGTACGCCTTGGATCGTACTGGCTCTGGCGAGGTAAGTTCTATATCATGAGTAAGGACAGAAGTCCTACCAGGCCTCTCAGAGAACTGACCTTGAAACTCTTGTAAGAGTTGGTGTAGTTCGGTTTTCTGCTCAGGCGACAGCGGTGCTTTAATGATTAAGTCACTAATGACCTGATCAGTGTCTTCCCTGTTCGTCACTGAGCTTAGTCCCGGAAGCTCGACCGGAAGCTCTTCTAACTTTCCCTTGTCGGGCATTTCCTCTCCAGTACCTGGTGCCTTCAATGCTACAGGCTCAATTTTATCCAGTTCTGACGTGCTCGGAATATCAGCTTGCTGCGCCTCCGACCCTTTCTCATTGTTCGACAACGTCGGCCCCGCAACTACCGCCTTTGCAGCGAGCTCCCGAACTCTCGGTCTGGTTAAGGCCTGAACGCTAGCCTCACCAAACAAAAGCCCCTTCTCGCGCAGGAGGTGATCGGACCGGTTCGAAAATAGGTACGGGTACTGGGGGGGCAGCATAGATGACACTGCGGCCTCCGTCTCAATTGCTCCGAAAGGTCCTTCAATAACCACTTTTGCTACGGGCAGACACACGCTGTGAGCTTCCACGGCTTGCTTGATCCATGCGCACTCGCCCGTGAACATATCGGGTTCTACGTAAGAGGGGTGAGCTACATCCATTGTAGCTGCGGAATCACGAAGCACTCGGCACTCTTTCCCGTTCACGAGGAAGTCTCGCATGTAAGGCTCGAGAAGCTTCATGTTCTCGTCAGTGCTGCATAATGACAAAAACACGACTTTTGTTTTTGTTTCTGGACACTGCGCCGAAAAGTGACCCGGCTTCTGGCACGTATAACACACGCGCGCTTGCCTCGCCTCGAACCGCTTTCTGCGTTCGGCTTCGGCTGCCGCCGTCTCCTTACGTTCGGTCGGACTGCTTTCACTCGCATCCGCACTACGCGTGTCCCCCCTTGCTCTCGTGGGTGTGAACTTCGGCCTCTCAGACTTGGAGCCAAATTCACCCTTTTGACCGTCCTTAGCTCCGCGAGCCCGACGCGTCACAAACTCCTCGGCTAGCTCGGCGGCTTTAGCCACTGTACTAACGTCTGGCCTATCCAAGACCCAGTACCGCACGTTCTCAGGTAACCGACTATAAAACTGTTCCAGCCCGAAACACTGCAGAATTTTCTCGTGGTCACCAAACGCTTTCTCTTCTTTGAGCCACTCCTGCATGTTTGACATAAGCCTGTAGGCAAACTCTGTATATGACTCATTTCTGCCTTTTTCATTTTCCCGAAACTTCCGACGGAACGCCTCCGCTGACAGCCTGTACTTTTTTAGCAGACTTGATTTCACTTGGTCGAAATCCTCTGCCTCCTCTCTCTTCAAGCGAGCGACTACGTCGGCCGCCTCGGCGGGTAACAAAGTGAGCAAGCGCTGTGGCCACGTTTCCCGAGAGAACCCCTGCTTCTCGCACGTTCGCTCAAAGTTAACCAGGAACAAACCAATGTCCTCTCCAAGCTTAAACGGCCGCATCAGGTCAGTCATTTTGAACGATACCCGTTCTCCTGCACCGTGTGCCTGACTTCCATTACGAGCGCGTTCCATCTCTACCTCGAGACGCTTCATTTCCAAAGCGTGTCGACGGTCGCGCTCTTCTTTCTCTTTTTGTTCTTTACGTTCGCGCTCCTCTTTCTCTTTTTGTTCCCTCTCCTCAATGGTCTCAAGGCATTCCGACAGCTCGTCATCCTCAGCCTCCAACTCAAGAATCGCCCTTAGCAGTTCTGGTTTTCTGAGTTTGTCTGAGACATCAAGACCCAACTCTCTTGCAAGCTCCAGCAATTTCGGTTTGCGCAACGACTTCAAATCCATGGCTGCTCCGAATGCTGCTTTCTCTACTGCCTACTATTGTCTTGCCGCAAACTAACCCGGCAGCAACGACAACACAATTACCAGCTCTGTTTCTGACACTAACAAAAGCCTGGCAAAACTCAGAAGAAGAAAGTCCCGCACTCACCAAACCTCGCAGCCAAGAATTCAGCGCAGTCGTTCCGCTGCAGGCAACCAGTCATCACACAGGGCTCGTTGCACTGCTCCCGGATGGTCGTTGTGCTGCTCAGCATACAGTTGAACGCATATCTTCGCTGCTGGCCTCCGTTGTCGGGATCTCACCGCTGGCAACCAGTTGTTGCATTTGGGTTGCAAGCCCCAAGGGTAGCGTTGGCCTGGCGGCCTGGGGCAAAGCAGGAAACATCCGAAGGTCCCGGCAAAGGATGACTCGACTGGCAACAGAACAACTTGTTTATTCTGGCATCTCAAAAGAGCAGCCGGTCAGGGCGACCACGTTACTCGAAGGGCGAAATCGAAGTCTCTCTCTTGCGTCCGGCGTAGCTGTCTTCTTTTATACCCTCGGAGTCGAGGGCAAGAGGGAACGGCTTGGGAAGAGTCATCCGATACGGCGACGCTTGAACATGTTCAGGCGTGACGGGCGCGTCCGCCAGGCCGGCGCCGGTCAGACCTCCTCGCCTCCCAGTTGAGGAGCTCCTCTCCCCGGCTGCCGCGCTTTGACAAGCGTGGGCAAAACATGCACACACACACACACGCACGCACGACGACACGTGGCACTGAAACATGCCTGGACGCGCTTGGCGGGAGGCGTTGCGGCCGCGATGAACGAAGCCGCGGCGTCCGTTGCATCCGCACCGGCTATACCGCGCGTCGTAGGTAGGCGAGACGTAACAATACCCAGCCACGTCGGAGTCCCAGGCAGTGAGGCAGCAGATGCCCAGGCCAAGGCTGCCCACGGAAGCCGTACCAACTGCTCTACTGCTGTGGTGCCCCTGGATGTTGCCAGAACCATCACGGAGCGGCAGCTGCTAATGGAGCACCCCGACCCCAGAGTTGCCCAAGGGACACCCCCTCAACGCCTGCCAGATAAGGGGATCACCAGACGGCAGAGGTTCCTCCTCCTCGGGCTCCGCATCGGATGTTCTTGGACCGGGGCAAGGCTCCATCGCAAGGGCTTGGCCCACACTGCAGACTGCTCCCGCTGCGGCCATACGGAAACCACCGATCAGCTCCTCCTCGATTGCCATCCAGCAGGCAAATCTGGCTGCCTGCTACAGGGACCAGAGCCTTCCATCCGACTCGGCCAGTGCCCTCTTCCCCACCGGCCCCAACGCTTCCAAGGCGCTCCAGTCTCTCCTCGCCTTCCTGGAGGAGACGGGCCTGGACAGCTATTGCTAGCCTAAGGCAGCTGACTGGTACGACTGTGTCACCTGCATCTTTATACTCCCCTTTTCCTCTTTCCTATGAAACTCTATCTGTCCTTCTCTCTATCTTAACGCCGGCAGTGGTGGTGGTGCGATAGCATCAGTCACAGGCCCGTGCACTTTCATTTCCTCTTCCCCTTTCATCCACTTACTAGTACTACTACGACGGGAGGCAGTAGTCCCCGGGCTGCACGGGAGCACTGGTCGTACACCTCTCTTCCCGAGCTTGCCGTGGACCGTCGGAGTCAGCGTTGCGGTACTGGTGCCCACCAGAAGCCCTCACTGATCCGATGATTCCCGGTCGAGGCAGTGTAGATATCCCTTACTCGGCCCCGCGGACCTAGCGTTGCGGCACCGGTTGAACACCGGAAGCCCTCGTTACTTCCACGGCCCTCCGATCAGCTCCCCTAATCGTTCACGGCAGCGTCCCGCTGCGTTAGTATTTTATACCCCTGCTGTCGGACTCTCAAGCAAGGTGTTGGAATTAATCGCCAAACCCCTCGGTTCGGTTCTCTGAATTCTACGACTCTCCGTCGCAACCAAGGGTGTTCCCACCCTACTCACGACAGCACTCTGGCCAATTCCCCGCAGTGGGCACGTGCCATTCAGCCTGAGGACATCATCATCACCATCACAGCGCACGGCGCCGCGTACCCAGCCCAAATTCAAGCAGGAACAGCTTGGCACCAAGCCTAAGGATGCCATTTTGAAGCAGGCAGTTTCTGCTTCTAGGCTTTTGCAACCATAGTGTCGTTCTGAGTTACACAGTGGAACTGTCACTCTATTCTTTCAGCTTTCACAGATTTACTCTGTATCTACCCAGCTTAATCTGAACGTCATAATTCTGAAAGAAACGTGGCTTTCAACCGACAAACATTATAATTTTAAAAATTATCGCCAATTTCGCCTAGATCTCCAGTCAAGAGGAGGGGGTTTGCTAACTTTGGTCTCTTCGAAATTTTGCCACAGGGCTAAGGTATCTTTTCAGCAAATGTCGCCTGACTGTGAGATATTGGCATTAGAGTTCGTACTTCCTGGGTGCTCTCCATTTTCCACAGTAAATGTTTATTTCCCCTATGAAGTACAGGCTACTAGACCTCTGGACTTGCTACTAGCCAACTGTAAAAACCCAGTACTCCCAGCACGTGTCGTACGTTTTTAGGATAAATCTATGCGGCAACCGCCTTTGGGACTGGGTTTCTGATCGCAGCCTTATGTGTTTAAATTCAGGATCGGCCGCTTACCTTCGCGCACAGACTCGCTGTTTTACATCTCACGTTCACTAGTCCTGGAACTGGCATAATGAATTGGTCGACTGTTGATTGTGGCTCCTCTAGTAACCATATACCTATTCGTTTTGATATCACATGTCGTGTAACTCCTGCGTCTTCTCGATAACATGTAAATTACGACAGCATTGAGACGTTGCGTTCTGCCCTTGCGTCAGTTTCTAACATCGCTGAGGACCACCAGTCAACAAGCTTATGTCTGTCTATAGAAGAATGCCGTAAAAAGTCGAAGTTTCCGGTGCAGCTATCAAAAGGGAATTCTTTCAATTGTTGGTATGCGGGCTATACAAGAGATTACAGGCGGAGGAAGGCAGCATGGAAAAAGCTTCTTCCTAACCAATGCCCAAATAACTGGAATGATTATAAATTTGCAGCCACCTTTAAATGCAGTTTCTCGTGCGAAGGGAAAATATTACTATGAATATTTTAATGATCTTTCCAAGTAGAGCAACTGACGTGCACTATATGGCTTTCTACGATCTAAAAACAGCTCACGTCCCCTCGTAATTTACAATCATTAGTTATGCCACCTATAGAAGCTATCCAGGCGGTTGAATTAATTGTCACAGGCCAGCAAAAGCGGTTCTCATCTCTGCTACCTTTGCAACCAACATTATGCCAGTGGCACCAAATAATAAAGCCTCACAAGTTAGTCTTTTGCAGCTTTCACTAGTTGTTCGATTTCCAGCTTCTGCTCCTGGTCCTGACAGTGTCACTACAAAGATGCTCAATATTCTCTTTGAAGTCTCCAGACTCCCAATTGCACCTTATAAATTACCCTATTAAACACGCTTGGATACCTCCTGAGTGGAAGCTGGCCAAGGTGATCCCTTTACTTAAAAATCAGGGTAGAGGCTATGAATTGAATAATATTAGGCCTATTTCTTTAACATCAATTGTAAAATTCATAGACAGGGTGTTAGTAACTCGGGTTTCAGCCTTTGTGTACCGCGGAACTATTCTCAGCCCGTGTCAGCTTGGTTTCCGGCCACAGTGTTCGATACGGAATGCAGATGCTGATCTTGACAGCTAAATTCTACTTGCTCATCGTCAACGCCTGTACGCTGCTATGGTTACACTAGACGTCTCCTAAGCTTACAACAGTGTAGAATACTCCATCCTAATACATAGTGTTGAAACTTCGTTTTCTTTTCGTGTTTAACCTGTGTGTCCTTTGTATGTGATTTTCCTAAATACGCTTCATGAGACGAAACCCAGACACCTCTCGCTTGTTTATGGCCGGCGGCGGCTCCCCTCGGGCGACGGGACTCCGGGAACCCGAGGGAGAGGGCCAAAGGTTGAGACCAGCAGAGAGCGCCTCCGTCTGGAGGGGCAAAGGAAAAGGGCAGAACGAGCGGGGAGCCCCAACGATGAGCATGTAATTTTTCGAGCTCTTGCTCCCCTCCTAACGAACAGTTTGATTGTTTCTTGTTTCTTGCAATAAACGAAGTTACATAAACGATAACAGTCTACTGTCATTAGAAACGAAACTAAATCAGTTAGTTTTCTACAACAAAACTTTGGTGCCGAAACCCGGGAACGGATTAAACAGGGACATCGACCGGACCCAACGACTCAACGTGCCAACGACATCAACATGGATGTTCTGAAGAAAAAGAGGAAGGCCGTCAGAAGTCAAGCTACACGGCTGACTAAAGAAACGGACGACATCCTCGCTGCCGAGGAAGCACTCACCAACGAAAAGGTGAGCGTGCTTCTTGAACGTCTACGATTGGTCAAACAACAGCTCAATGACGTAGATGCGGCAATCGAGCCAAATGTCAAAGATGACGAAGCGGAGGCTGAATTCGAGCAAGTCATCGAGTATGGTGACAAGATTGCTACTTGCATTTGCCGGCTAAACCTGAAGAAAGAGCAAACTGAACAAGCAAGCAAAGACAAGGAAATCCGATTTCAAGCTACCGTTGGTAGCGCTTCCGCGGCTCAAAGAATCAAATTACCGAAACAGGAACTAACAAAATTCGATGGCAAAAGGAAAAACTGGCAGCCATTTTGGGAACAATTCGAGGTGGCAGTCCAAAAAAGTACGGAACTTTCTAACATCGACCGCCTGAATTACTTGAAGACGCTGCTGACCGGAGAGGCCGTGACTGCAATTGCCGGACTGCAGGCATCAGGTGATTGCTACAGCGACGCGGTCGACATCTTGCGACAACGATTCGGAAACCCTGAAGCGTTGGTTCAGGATCATATGCAGGGCCTAATCGACGTGAAACCGGTGTTCTCTGCAAGGAATGTGCGAGCCTTGAGAGGGCTTTACGGTGAGATACATGTTCACATGCGGGGGCTGAAGGCTCTGGGCATCGAGGACGATGGCTACCAGGCGATGCTCTATCCTGTCCTCGGCGCTCTCCCGAAAGAATTGATCTTGGACTATCATCGTTCACATGCTGAGAACCAAGAGGAAGCGACGCCGGCGGTGGTCGACGATTCAGGTTCAACGACATCGTCGTCGGACAGCTCACAGCTGACGCCACTGCATTCCCTGCTCAGATTCTTCCGCTTCGAGCTAGAAAGCCGCGAGAGGACGCTAGAGGACCGGCCCGACGACGCGCATGGTAAACCTGCTTCTCACTTTGATGGGCACAAGGCACGAAAGCATCGAGGGCACGCTCGCCCTTCTTCGGCCTCAGCCCTGCACGATGCAGCCATCTGCATGCAATGCGTGTTCTGCGACTCAAAGACACATGAGACCCAAGAGTGCGAGTCGAAGATGACAGTAAACGAAAGTAAGTCAGTCCTCACAGCGAAAGGCGGATGTTATCGTTGCACGAAGCATTGCCACCGTTCGAGGCAATGCAAGGTTAAACTCAGTTGCAAGAGATGTAAACGCAGACATGCGACAGCGATGTGCGACCCTACTGTCAACGAAGCCAAGAATGCACGGTCGGCCAAAGAAGGGGTACAGCCAGTAAGCCTGCACGCCTCAGGGGCAGAAAAGGACCCTACTCGCCGCACAGTCCTAATGCCTACCATTACAGCGTTGAACAAAGGGACTAAAGCAATAAAGATTTCTCGAGTTCACTTCGATAGCGGCAGTCAGAGAACATTTATAACAGAAGACTGCTCCAGGAAACTTGGGTGCAAATTGCTCGGGACAGAGTTACTGTCGGTGGGAGTATTTGGAGGAGGGCAGACCAGACGCACATTCAGGCGAGTTGAAGTGTGCCTCTTCCGACGAGATGACCCAAAAGCGCAGTACAAAATCGAAGCCCTAGAAACACCTTTCATATGTGAACAGAGTATCCCCTGCCCCAACGAACTGATCAGAGAAACACTTCGAGAGCTGATGCTTCCTTTGGGTGATGATTCGGCTCTTAACGACGACACACCGATTGATGTGCTGATTGGCTCCGATCAGTATTGGGAATGCATCACTGGGAAGGTGAGAAAGCTGCCCAACAAACTGACTGCCACCGAGACGGCATTTGGATGGGCAGTTCAGGGCCAAGTCCTGTCCAAATGTCAAGGGACAATTTGCACACATACTATTGTCATGAGAACGACCGTGGCTGATCGAGAAACCGCTCCGATTCTAAAGAGGTTCTGGGAGTTGGAAAACACTGGTGCGTCAGACACATCGACCGCAAAGTCAGACTCCCAAGCCCTGGAGGTTTTCTCTAAAAATATCAAGAAGATCCACGATCGCTACGAAGTAAAGCTTCCTTGGAAAGACGAAGTGGAACTGTCTGACAACCGCAGATTAGCGGAGATTCGCCTTCGGTACTTAACAAAGCGGTTAAGCAGGAACCCGAGTCTCATGAGAGATTATGACTCCGAATTGCGGCGCTTAACTGACGAAGGCATAGCAGAGAGGGCAACAGACGCACTTTGCGGCGACTCTCAGCGAGTGTACTACATGCCCCATCAACCCGTACTGCGGCAAAGCAGCACGACTACCAAACTGAGGATAGTTTTCGATGCCTCATCACACAGTGCTCAGGCTAAATCCCTCAACGAAAACCTCGAGTGTGGGCCGAATTTAAATCCTGACCTCGTTCGGCTCCTGCTTAACTTTCGGCGACATAAAGTCGCGCTCGTCGCTGATGTAGAAAAGGCATTTCTTCGAATAAGTTTAGCGCCAGAGGACCGCGATGCGCTAAGGTTTCTATGGTTCGCCGAGAGCCCTGTAGAAGGCAGGCCATTGCCAGAGATCAAAGGCTTCAGAATGACCAGAATACCCTTCGGAACCACATCGAGCCCGTTTCTCTTGGCAGCAACGCTTCAGCACCACCTTGAAACAATGAAGGATGAATTTCCAGCAACTACAGATGTATTGAAAAGCTGCATTTATGTGGATGATCTGCTTTGCGGCGCACAGGACGATGAGGAAGGAGCGAAGATATACGACGAGGCAAGTCGCATCTTTCGGGCTGCTTCAATGCGCATTCACAAGTGGGGTTCTAACAGCACAAAGATGAACGAACTGTTTTGTCAGGAGATCCCCGATGAAATGCCCCTTGGACAACCGGCTAATTTGCTGAAAGTGCTAGGTTTAAGTTGGAAACCAAGGGAAGACCAACTGACATTTTCTCCCGACTCTGTCATTGAATTTTCAAAGGCGCAAAAGAATACCAAGCGATTTGTCCTACAAACGACCGCGCGGCTCTACGACCCCCTGGGAATTCTATCGCCGTATACAGTGAGAGCGAAAGAGCTGTTTCAGGAGATTTGGAAGGAAAACATCGCATGGGATCAGCCACTTCCAGACCATCTCCTAAGGCAGTGGATCAAGTGGTGCTTAGAATTACGTTCGCTACATGAGGTCACCATCCCAAGAAGGTATGAAGCCAACCCCAAAGGGCACCCACAGAGTCGAACTTTGCACGTGTTCGCAGATGCCAGCCCGAAGGCTTACGGCGCCGTGGTCTACCTCTGTACCGAGAATTCTACAGGAGAAAGAACTTCCGCCTTCATGCTAGCCAAATGTCGTGTCGCCCCCTTGAAAGCGGTCACCTTGGCAAGGCTAGAACTATTGACAGCCTTACTCGCGTCAAGACTCTACCAGTTCGTGAGGTCGAATCTTGATATGAAGTTTGACAAGGTTTTCCTCTGGTCCGTTTCTATGATCACACTGAGCTGGATTCGAGGAAACGCAGCACGGTGGAAGGAATTTGTCAGGAACCGCGTCTCGGAAATCCAAGAAAACAGTGAAAACGCGACGTGGCGATTTTGCCCCGGAAAATCGAATCCGGCTGACCTCATGACCAGGGAATTGACAAGCACTCAACTGAAGACCAGCGAGCTATGGTGGAACGGGCCGCAGTGGATAACAGGTCGAGCTGACGTATGGCCGGTTGAATTACAACAAGGCGACTTCACGGTTGAAGAACTGGAGCAGAAAAGGGAGGTCGGTGTTTTAACTTCCACCGGCGATAAAGAAGATGAGTTGCTGGATGTGGAAGATTTTAGCTCTGCATCTAGAGTGAACCGAGTAACTGCTTGGATTTTCCGGTTCGTGCGAAATCTTCGAACTTCTGACAGGACCTCGGGCCATTTGACTGCTGCAGAAATCGATCATGCGAAAGGATTTTGGGTGAGAAGTGTTCAGAAGTCGGCATTTTCTGCGGAACTGGAAAGCACAAAGAAACGTAGCCGCATCCCAAACGACTCCGCCTTGAAAGAATTCGCCCTGTGGACAGATGAAAACGGCCTACTGAGGATAAAAGGGCGAATCTGCTCCACAGAGACGACACTCGACGAACGACACCCGATTGTGCTCCCCAAGAAGCATCGCTACACATCGCTGCTGGTGCACCAAGCACATCGACAGCTGCTTCACGCAGGTGGAAGAGACACACTTGTGCTATTACAAGACAAGTACTGGATTGTGCGGGGGCGTCAGCTTGTGAAAAGTGTTGTGAGATCGTGTGTGGTATGTAAGCGGAGCAGTACCTCGCACTTCGACGCAGCAACAGGGCTCCTTCTACCTGACCGGACGTCCCAAGCGGACCCGTTTCAGGTAGTCGGCCTCGACTTTGCCGGTCCCCTCCTGGTGAGGGGGAACAGTCGGACCGTGAAATCGTACATCGTGCTGTTTACATGTGCTGTGATGCGGGCGGTGCATCTTGAGCTTGTTGCAGACATGAGCACAGAGCGATTCTTACAGGCATTCCGCCGTTTTGTGTCGCGCAGAGGCTTGTGCCGAACCATTTACTCTGACAACGCTCTTTCGTTCAAACGAGCCTCAAAAGATATGGGCATTTTGTGGAAGCTCCTGCGGCACCCTGAAACTCAGAACCATTTTGCTAACTCCAGCATAGAATGGAAATTTATAGCGGAGCGCGCACCGTGGTGGGGCGGATTCTACGAGAGGATGGTCCGTAGCGTGAAAAGCGCGCTGAGAAAAACGGTCGGACGTCAGTGCCTAGACACCATTGAGCTGTCAACAATCCTGGCTGAGGTTGAGGCAGTAATAAATCCTAGGCCCCTCACGTACACATATGAGGACCCTAAAGACGGTGCGCCGCTCACACCGTCCAGTTTCCTGACGGGAAGACGCTTGACGGCTCTGCCTTCGCCTGAAACACGAGCCATCGAGGCGTCCGCCGCTTCGCTCCGGGCGCTCTGGAAGAAGCGAGGGCGAATGCTGAATCTTTTCTGGCAGACATGGCGGCGAGAATACTTGGGGCAGCTACGCTCGGCCTTTGCCTCTAAACAACCCAAAGCCGTGACTCCCCGAGTCGGAGAGGTTGTCTTGGTTCGAGAGAATCAACCGAGACTGCTCTGGAGAACAGGAGTTATCGCTGCCGTGTTTCCTGGGCGAGACGGAGAGGTTCGTTCTTGTGAGGTCAGGATGCCGCAGGGGAAGAATTTGCGACGCCCTGGTCAGTCACTGTACCCATTAGAGTTTGCAGAAACGTAGAATGAGCAAGCTCATTCGGCGGGGCAGTGTTGAAACTTCGTTTTCTTTTCGTGTTTAACCTGTGTGTCCTTTGTATGTGATTTTCTCAAATACGCTTCATGATACGAAACCCAGACACCTCTCGCTTGTTTATGGCCGGCGGCGGCTCCCCTCGGGCGACGGGACTCTGGGAACCCGAGGGAGAGGGCCAAAGGTTGAGACCAGCAGAGAGCGCCTCCGTCTGGAGGGGCAAGGGAAAAGGGCAGAACGAGCGGGGAGCCCCAACGATGAGCATGTAATTTTTCGAGCTCTTGCTCCCCTCCTAACAAACAGTTTGATTGTATCTTGTTTCTTGCAATACACGAAGTTACATAAACCATAACAGTCTACTGTCATTAGAAACGAAACTAAATCAGTTAGTTTTCTACAACACATAGAGTACAGTCTCTTCAGTTTCCATAACATTTAGTAGCTTGGATATCAGTGTTTCTCTACAACAGAGAATTCTTTTGCGTAAATAATGGCGTTCATTCAGAGGTACAAACGACAGGTTTTGCGTGAGCAGCTGTTCTTTCTCCTGTGCAGTTTATTATTCTGTTGCACTCCATTCCTCTCCATCGCCATGTTCGCACTTTCGTCTATGCGGACGACACTGCGCTCTTTGCGGCTGTACCTGATATACATTCCCTCTATGATCGTTTGCAGCAATGTTTGAGTACTCTTGAGCACTGGTTGTGCAGCTTACACCTGAAGTTAAATGTTAACAAGTGCGCCGTCCTTGTTTTCCCGTTACAGGATCCTGTAGTGGTCTCTTACAGGTCAATTACAATCAATACCTCCGGTTCAATCCCTAAAATATCGAGGGGTCATTTAATTATGACGACCAACTCCCCCGGCGGCCCCGAATTGACCACGTCACGGTGAAGAGGGCTCGTGCAGTGGGCATGTTATGAAGATTATATGCAGCCACCGGTACGGTATTCGCAGAGGTGCGCTATTATAATGATTTACATATTGTATGCGAGGCCCATTTTAGAATTCGGATCTGTGTTGTTTTCAGGCTCGGCTACATACAAACTTCGTCCTCTCTTTCTTTTGGAGAGGGAAACACTTCAGATGTGCCTTGGCCTCCCCAAATTTGCGGCTACCATTGTGCTGCACCTTGAAGCCCGCATTATCCCTCTTTTATTTCGACTTCACTTTCTGTGTGGACTTACCTCAGAATATATTAATTAAATTTCCACCGTTCGCAAAGCATTTTCTGTTGCCAGCCAACCTCCTTTTTTTGGTGCATTGTGGTCTCGTTTTCATACCCCACAGGTTGTGTTTGTGCAAAGACTACTTGAGAATTTTATTTATTCTTCCTGTGCTATGCAGTGGATCCTTTGTCCACACTGATTTCAAAATTTTCCCCAAAATGGAAAGCTTTTACCACCCCGTACTCTAAATGGTGTACTATAGAAGATAATTTAAGGACTCTAGCTACAAATATTTCAATAGCAACCGACGCATCGCATTGCAAATAAAAGGCAGGTGTGGGCATATTCTATTCGTGTTTAAATGGTTCTTTTCACTGCACCTTCAGGATTTCACCCATATTTTTCAAGCAGTTTCTGGCTGTACTTGCACTGCAAGCTAGACCCCTCTATTAGAGCTGTTGCAATCATGGATTCTTTTGTGCTCGTCCCCGGTCGCGCATTTTGACGGTCCCACTTTAAACACATTCTTATCCCTGCTTCCTTCACATTTGAGCCTTATTGATTTAATATGGGTTCCCGGTCAAAGCATTGCGACAGTAAATGAAATCGCTGATAACCTCGTAAAGGCTTCCTTAAGCGGCCCCGTGATCACCCTGGCTACAGCATCTAGGTTTCAGCGACGTACATTATTAAGCGCGCAAGACACAGCACATTTAACATAGGCGGATTACCAGCACCCGAGATATTCCTCGAGCAGGAAAGTTTGTCGATCTCGCCAGCTTGAAGCATCTCTGACGAGACTACCCTGTCACGTATCTCTCCTCTAAATTTCTACCTACACAGGTCTGGTTTGATGCTATTGCTCCTCTGTGCATTTTACCGCGGGCCTGAATCTAGTGAGCATTTTTGGCTTTATTGTCATCGTCCCACCCTCTTTGAGAAGGTTGCTGGAGAAGCCATTGCAGCATCTTGGCCTTACATTAAGCAGCCCGCTTTTGCTACCATTTGGCGCTGCCATACTTGGGTTCAGCCGTAGATCTGTTTGTACCGCCGTTCGAAATTTCTTGCTAGAATCTCATCGACTGCTCCGCTAAATGTTATATTTTCTTTTCTATGCAGTATTCCATTTTCACTTAATTATTCTTTTTCTTAATTCCTCTTGTATTTTTGTATTTTTTAATCAAAACTCCAATCCCTTTTCTGTCTATGCCCTTCTAGAGGTAGAATCCACCGGTGTTGCTTTCTTGCGTGCTTTGTTTGCCTTTACTGAGCGCAGGTGAATAACAACCTCTGCGTCCCGATTCTTGGCCGATCCCCCAGTGTGGGTATGTGCCATTTTTTGAAAGGCTAACAACAATAACACGGCACCGCCAGTAAAGGGCCAACAGTGTGGCAATGGTCCTCCTCTTTGGAACGGCACCGACCCGATGCCGCAGGAAGACGCAGGATGTACGAAGACCTCCCGGGAGCTTCCAACGCCCAGCTATAATCCTTGGACACACCTGTCCACAAAGCAAGCCGGCAGGCCTACTGAAGCCCACTGATCCGCCTCGAATACCTTTCCACCAGGTCGGCGACTTGCTGGGACCATTTCTGACATCACCGGGCTACAGGTACTTTATAGTTGCCACAGACTACTTCATCTGGTATTGAGACGAAAACCCTTCCCTGCGACACCCGTCGAAATGTGTTTTCATCTTTAGCATAGTCCTCCGTCCCAGTGCTCCTCCAGTCGTTTTAACTGATAGAGGCACAGCATTTACATCAGCCCTTACTCGGAAGTAATGTGGCTCAGTGGCACCAGTCACCGTCAACCTACTGCCTACCATCCTCAAACAAATGTACAGACTGAGTGGCTCAATAAGAACACTGCTGACATGCTATGTGCGTTGATGCCGACCATAAGAACTGGGACCAGATCTTGCCTTACGTCACGTTTGCCTGTAACACTGCTCTTCAAGACACGACGCGCTTCCCGCCGCTCTGTTTGGTGCACAGTCGCGAAACCACGACTATGCTCGACGCAATATGTTACTGCCAGGTGTGGCACACCCCTCTGTCGCTGAACAGTTTGTTCGGAACACTGGCGAGCTAGACGCATGTGCCCAGCAAGAAAGCGATGCTCAACACTACAACCTTCATCACCGGGCAGTGCTTTACCATCCTGGCGATCAAGTTTGGGTTCGGACCCCAATCCGTCCATGGGGTTGTTCCGAGAAGCTTCTCCGCCGCTACGATTTTTTTGGTTCAGCAGAGTGAGATATAGTTCAGGACTCTACTCTGCGGTAGAAAATTTTAAATTCAGCGAACTGAGAACAAAGAACGCGCTATTCTATGGGAATTAACGAAAGCGCCCTTCATACAGCAGTGGCCACTATGGCACCACTTCATGCCTTGCTGCTTCTCTTTGCCCAGTTCTGTGTTCATTCGCTCTTTTAATGAAAGCCTTACAACCCCCATGCCAGAAACATCTGCCTGTCCGTCTGAAGCCTCGACTGACAGGTGGAAAATTAGAGAGGGGGAATACGAAGAGGGTGGTAGGCAACTAAACTCACTAACTGGAGAGAGGGTAAGTGGAAAAGGAAATACGGAGAGAGGCGACGGGTGGAAGAGTACGGAATGTCGCACTGTGATTGTTGGATTAATGGATCGGAAGAGTGGAGTGGGGGTACAGTGTGTCACACGAGGATTGCCGGACTGGATCACGCCACCCGCTCACAGTAAGAGCCCTTCAGTGGCACCTCCGTCTGGGAATGAACACAAATGCATACTGCCACATCAATTGCATTCAAAGTCTATAGTTTTTCCTTCTCCAATGTTCATGGATTTCACTGCGTTTCCCCCTCACCCTGCGCCTTCTTTGCACGCTGCAGCAACTCTTGCGTGCCGTGTGCTTTACCTCACAGGCAAAGGTCATGATGTCGGGTTTTTCTAGCAGCTTACCAGTCTGGTGGGTGAGCTCGTTGTGGGCATCTCAAACGGAGATAAAAAATTTACGCTAAATTTGTAGGTTGGTTCAAACCATAACGCAAGGTGCTTTTGCAAGCAGATTTAACTAAGAACTTGATTATATTCATGCAAATGCGGCAAGATGCTTTTGACAGGCGCCAGTATTGAATCTTCCCACAAAAATGCGTACAAGAGCTGCATCGCTTGAAGCACATGGTTGAATGGATGGGGTAGCAAGCTTGTCAAGGCATCAGCAGAACCTCATTCGTTGCAAGATTTTAACACAGTAGAGTTGAGATGATTTAATTAATGAGATTCCCATTATTCTTACAAGCACAAAACCACATCAAAATAGGAATATGACTTTTAACAGAAATTGCAAAAAATCCAAAGATCCCAGATTTTTTTTCAGAAAATCAGGGTTCTTTGATATAGTACAACTGTATCAAACCTAGCACCAATACAGAAATTGCACCATAAAAATGCACAAACAATTTGAAGATACAGTGCCTTAATGTGCGTGCTGAGACTACACTTGTAGAGATGCTATCTATCCATAGGGTTGCCCTGCTTTTACATATATTGGGACCTTGCAGACAGTCCCTGCATACCTTCAGATCCTATTTTGACACCGGGCAGAAGAAATGAAAACTCTCCTGCGATGCAGTGCAAAGCACCTCGACCCTGCCCAGGGTACTAGTGCTTACCAATCAGTCAGCAGTGTCACTGCTGCTTAGAGGATTAAAAGGCATGCCCACATATCAAATTGTTCATTCATACAACCTTGTGCTCCAAAATGGACAAATCAATGAAGAGATAAGAATGGTCATTGCAAACATGAAAATGATGCCATCAAATCAGATAGAAACGAGTTGCAGTAAAAATGCAACTATACCTTGCACTCTTCTGTGTGTGCAGATAGGTGGCTGTGCACAACCGTGCTCGCTGGAGAGAATTGGGAATTAGAGGCCCTATAAAAATTTATTTCGGGGAACTTTCGTTTCTTCCTATTCTTACTTTTCTTCATTGAATAACTCCTGTTTATGAACACCAATATCCGTAACGCTTTTTGCATCTGTGCCTGCATGACAAACAATTTGAAGCATAACAAGCATTGGTTTAAGGAGGACTGCAGGGCCCCTTCAAGGAATGATAACATAGCAATGAAGCTTCTTCACACGGGAAAAAAGCCTTTATTTACACGATGACCAGTCGTACATAGAAAAAAAATGGATAATGGCTGCTATAAAACTTATTGCATCTCACAGCGTTCAATGACATTGCGAAAGTTGTGCTCAATAGCACTTTCCATGAAAGAAATCCAGTCATCAGTCCTGCTGTGGAAGTGGCTCTGCCTGCAAATTATGACCAAAAATGGTGAAAAAATCAACTTAACGAAAATATCACGAACAGAATGAGTATTGTTAAAAATGTCAGTTGAGGCTTTCCAAAAGAAAAATCCAAACCCAGTGAAATAAGAATACCACCCAAGTGTGTGCTCAGCACGTGCTAGTTCAACGAGTTAATGCTCGAAATTGTGATCAGATGGAAAAAGGTCTAGTTGTCACCCTGTGGTGCCTGAATACGAAATAGATGTACAGGGTCGGTATTCTATAATGACAGGTATAACAAACAAGTGAAAAGTGCACGAGCTGTGTGCACCTTCCTCACCTCTATGCTCTCTTTTACACTACAACCTGTAGCCAGGAGACACCTTCACACTGATGTCAGATCCAAGATTACAAACAAGTAAGCGCCTGAAATTAATAGCGAGCAGATATGCTGGTAGTATTTGATTAGTCATGCCTATTTTGTAGCAGGCTTCTACTCCTTACACTACAGCCAAGTGCTGTGACCATAGCTTATCAGATCCACTGTCAAGTGGAATTTTATAACACCTAGCAGCCTATCGTTTCTTTTTTTCTCAGACAGTAATATTTCCGCAAATATTTGCAGTGTTTGTTTGTTTTTCAAATCTGCCGCCACACCACTTTATCACTTTGTTTGCGACGCAAGACACGACTAGATTTATCTCGATTGATCGCAGCCAGGCAGAGCTGATTCTACGTTGTTCCGGAATGTTCTAGTAACTTTGCATGCTTTATCTCGAAAGTTCGCTACCAGCTTTAAATTGAGCACGGCCGACAGCGGCGGGCATTCTGTTCGATGACCGCCGAGCACGCTTGTCGCTTCGCCGCCGCCGAGTGATTCAGTCCATTTTGGGTGCAAGTCAGCTCAATAAACAGTTTTCTGTTAGAAGATGCTTTTGTCCGTCTTCATCGCTGCTTCGACTGCCGTCACCACTACGTGACATCTGGTGGAGGTGCGGGGTAGCCTTCCATTTTCCGGACGCCCCCTTCAAGTCGTGAAGCCAGCCCTCAGTGCTTCGCACCAGAGGACGAGCCAGCAGCTCAGCGAGCAAGCCGACGTCTCCAGGGAGAGGAGCCTGAGTTCGGGAAACTGCCGGACCGCACCAGACAGCGAAAAGACGCTGCTACGAGCACTGCAACCTCGCCGAAGATGTCGACACCGATCATACTGCAGCAGCCGCGGGTGCCGCGAACTTTCAATGGATCCCTAGGTGAAGACCCTGAAGAATGGTTGGACCAATTTGAGCACGTGGCTTCATTCAACAAGTGGGATGATGCGGCAAAAAATTGGACACGTGTTTTTCTCATTGGATGGCTCCGCACGCACGTGGTACGAAAACTATGAGTCGTCCCATAACACATGGGAGCTATTCAAGAGTGAAAGAACATTGAAGGTATTCACCAATGTCGTGAGGAAAGAGAGAGCCGAACGACTCCTCGAGTCCAGGATCCAGCTTCCGAATGAGCTCGTGCGCGGTTACGCCGAGGAGATGAAGCGCCTATTTCGCCGCGCCGACCCTGAGATGACCGAGGAAAAGAAAGTTCAGTTTTTAATGCGCGGCGTACAAGAACAACTCTTTGGCAGCCTAGTAGTCCACCAGCCACCAAAAACAGTAGTGGAATTCATGCAAGAAGCCTGCACGGTTGAGAAGACCCTCGACGTTAACGCCCCACAACCACGATTCGGACAACGTCCGCTGGAAATCAACGAGTACCTGCGCCGAGAAGAGTACACGCCGAACTGCTTTTCGCTCTCACCATGGATCGCCGTCAACCTTGCGCTTTGCGTCGCCACGTCGCAGCTACGCAGCCGCGGTACGAAGAAGGTCTCCCAGCCCCCGTAGGTGAAACTATAGAGAAAGCAACCTCTGGAGGTGACGTTGCTCACGAGCAAAATGCCGAAGATCCTCCACCGACCACGCCCCATGAAGATGCTGCACCCGCGACGCTGCATGAAGAACCGACACTCGCTGCACCGACTCGACTCCACACACAATGAGAACCCCGACCATGACGCAAGCTGCCTTGAAGACGATGCCGCCACCCAGAAGAGCTTCGACCACACGCCCCACCCGCGACTCGCATACGCGACGAAGCCGTGACCCGACGCCGATAGCGACATGCAATGCAAGAGCCAGGACCTCCGACTTAGAAGTGACAAGCGACAGCCGGAAAGTTACCGCTCTAGTCGACACAGGAGCCGATTACTCGGTGATGAATGGAACATTCGCTGCGCAGCTGAGAAAAAAGTCACCACGGCTTGGGACGGCCAACAAATTCGCACCACAGGGGGCCACCTCATTACGCCATCAGGACGATGCACAGCGAGAGTGACTGCCAAAGGACATACCTATTCTGCGACCTTTGTTGTGTTACCGCAATGCTCCCGCGAAGTGATCTTGGGTATGGAATTCCTTAATGAGCATCAAGCGATCATCGACCTGCGATCCAAGCTGATAACGCTTTCGACGGACGAAGCCATCGCTTCGATAAACTCAGGAAAATCACGTTGCCCTGAGTATACTTGAAGAAGAAGTGAGCGTCCCACCCCGTTCAAGCGTTATCGTGACCGTAGGCGCCACGAAAGCCATTAACGCTGAAGCCATCATCGAGGGCAACATGCAGTTGCTTCTAGACCGAGGAATCAGCATCACAAGAGGCATCGCACATTTCCGATATGGCCAGGCCAAAGTACTGCTGACTAACTTCAGCGAAGAATACCGACACATTAACATAGGAACGACGATTGCTTTCTTCGACGAAATATCTGACATACGAGACTCCTTCGCCCTCTCCGACCCCTCCGCAGAAGATTCACCTGACCAAGAGAACTCGCCCACTTTCGACATGAACCCAGCCCTGCACCGGAACAAACAAGACCAGATCCGCAATCTGCTTCAAAGCTACAGTGAGTGTTTTTCGACATCGCCGAAGGTGCGACAAATGCCAATCACCAAGCATCGCATTATAACGGACCAACACGTCCGACCTCTCCGTCAAAGCCCCTACCGTGTGTCCCCGCGAGAACGACAAGCCATCCGGGACCAAGTCGAAGAAATGCTTCGCGACGACGTCATCCAGCCTTCAAACAGCCCATGGGCGGTGCCGGTTGTTCTAGTGAGAAAGAAAGACGGCGCACTGCGATTCTGCGTGGATTACCGCCGCTTGAGCAACATAACAAAGAAGGACGTCTACCCCCCCGCATCGACGACACACTGGACCGCCTCTGCAACGCCAAATATTTCTTATCGATGGACCTCAAGAGTGGCTACTGGCAAATTGAGGTCAATGAAAAAGATCGCGAGAAGACAGCATTCATCACTCCGGATGGGCTGTTTGAGTTCAAGGTAATGCCATTTGGTCTCTGTTCCGCACCAGCGACGTTTCAGCGAGTAATGGATACAGTGCTGGCAGGCCTGAAGTGGCACATTTGTCTGGTATATTTAGATGACGTCGTTGTCTTCGCCTCGAACTTTGAAGAGCACCTTAAAAGACTTCGAACAGTACTAGACGCCATCAAGTCGTCTAGCCTAACCTTGAAGACAGAGAAGTGCCACTTTGCCCATGAAGAGCTACTGTTTCTAGGCCACATCGTTAGCAAGGAGGGAGTACGCCCGGACCCACAGAAAACAGCTGCTATTGAACAGTTTCCACCGCCGGCCGATAAGAAAGCAGTGCACAGATATCTCGGACTGTGCGCATATTACCGACGATTTGTGAAAAACTTTCCACGCATCGCTTAGTTCCTGACCCAACTGACGAAAACAGATGTGCCGTTTAAATGGGAAGCGCCACAAGCAGAAAGAAGCCTTCAAGGAACTTCAGCGTCGTTTACAGTCCCCACCGATCCTCGCGCATTTTGATGAAAACGCCGATACTGAAGTTCATACCGACGCAAGCAGCGTGGGTCTAGGTGCCGTTCTCGTTCCAAAAAGCAACGGGCTGGAGAAGGTCATCGCATACGCCAGCCGTTCCCTTTCCAAGGCCGAGGCTAACTATTCGACAACTGAGGAGTGCCTTGCCATCATCTGGGCCACGTCAAAATTCCGCCCCTACCTGTACGGACGACCATTCAAGGTGGTTAGTGATCACCACGCGCTGTGCTGGCTCGCCAATTTGAAGGACCCCTCTGGCTGACTCGCTCGATGGAGTCTGCGTCTCCAGGAGTTTGACGTCACCGTCGTTTACAAGTCCGGACGCAAGCACTCTGACGCCGATTGCCTCTAAGGAGCCCCTGTAGATATACCGCCGCCGGACGACGATGAGGACGCCTTCCTGGGACCCATCAGCCGCAGCTCTTTTGCCCAGCAGCAACGCTCAGACCCCGATCTAAAACGCCTCGAGTACCTGGAAGGCAAGGTTTCTTCACCCCCCCCGCTTCATTCAAGCGAGGACTGTCTTCCTTCTGTGTGCAAAATGAGGTCCTCGTGAAGAACTTTGCAGCGAGCAAAACAGCCTACCTCCTTGTTGTACCTGCGTGTCTCCGCGAAGAAGTTCTACTGGCTTCACACGACGAGCCGACAGCTGGACATCTCGGGTTTACTCGCACCCTCCGCGGCATTCAAGACAAGTATTACTGGCCCTGACTGCCTGCCGATGTCGCACACTATGTGAAATCCTGCCAAGATTGTCAGCGACGAAAGACCCCTCCCACACGACCAGCAGGGTTTCTGAACCACATTGAACCTCCCTCAGGGCCCTTTCAGCAGATCGGCATGGACTTGCTTGGCCCTTTTCCAACGTCAACATCTGGAAATAAGTGGATCATCATAGCGAGCGACTCCCTGACCCGCTACGCCGAGGCGAAAGCCCTACCGAACGAAACAGCAGCAGAAGTCGCCAAATTTTTTGTGGAATGCATTCTTCTTCGACACGGCGCCCCTGATGTGCTCATCACGGACAGAGGAACAGCATTCACGGCGGAACTAACGCAAGCCATCCTGCGTTACTGCCAAACCCGCCACCGGAGGACAACTGCATACCATCCGCATACCACCAGACTGACCGAGCGCCTGAACAAAGCCATCGCCTATATGCTCGCCATGTATGTCGATGCCGAACACAAAACCTGGGATGTCATCCTGCCTTACATCGTCGTCGCCTACAACACCGCAGTGCAGGAGACCACCCAGATGACGCCTTTTAGACTCGTCCATGGCAGGGAGGCCACGACCACGCTATACAGCATGCTGCCCAATGTTACAGAAGAAGAGAACGTCGACGTTGCCGCCTACCTTCAACGTGCAGAAGAAACTCGAAGGCTTGCCCGATTACGGATCAAAGCTCAGCAGCGGTCCGACGCCAGACGCTACAACCTACGAAGACGCAACGCGGAATACAAGCCAGGAGACCAAGTCTGGGTGTGGACGGCCATTCGCCGCCGTGGATTGAGTGAAAAGCTTTTGCGCTGCTATTTCGGCCCGTACAAGGTTCTTCGTTGGCTAGGTGAACTGGATTATGAAGTCATCCCTGATGCAATGACTGCATCCCAGCGAAGCCGCGTATGACTAGAAGTTGTCCATGTAGTCCATCTGAAGCCGTATTATGCGCGCTAAAGGGCGCTGCATTTCCATGCTATATTTTCGCAAGATCCGTTTTTTCTCTTACTAGTCGCATTATTTGTTTTAATGCATCGGGTCGATGCTTCTTTGAGAGGGGAGTAATGCCGCGAATATTTTCAGTGTTTGTTCACTTTTCAAATCTGCCACCACACCACGCGACTAGATTTATCTCGATTGATTGCAGCCAGGCAGAGCTGATTCTACGTAGTTCCGGAATGTTCTAGTAACTTTGCATGCTTTATCTCGAAAGTTCGCTATCAGCTTTAAATTGAGCATGGCCAACAGTGGTGGGCATTCTGTTCGACGACCGCCGAGCACGCTTGTCGCTTCGCCGCCGCCGAGTGATTCAGTCCATTTTGGGTGCAAGTCAGCCCAATAAACAGTTTTCTTTTAGAAGACCCTTTTGTCTGTCTTCATCGCTGCTTCGACTGCCGTCACCACTATGTGACAATATGCTAAAAAATTCTTGATCTAGATATCTGAATTGGGTGGTTTTCATGAAGATTTGGAACTTTACCATCGACCCTGTGCTGAAGGTAATAATGAAAACCAATGTCAGCAATTAATCACCCTGTGGCACCCAGTGAATGCTAGTAGACACAGTACAAATGTCACATACTTTCTCTTTAGGAAGCAAAAAAAATCCTGAACAGGGCAACCACACATTTAACAAACTTCTCAAAAGCAAAGTTGCAACAATAGCTGCACTAGTAATAGAACCTATACCAACATATGACTGAACTTACACTTTGCTATCCAAATCTTCTACCCACTTTGGGGCTGTTCCGGTCTGAAACTACCGCATTTACTTGCATAATTTGCGTACTTTTTTTCTAGGGCTTGAAGAAGGGAGTGCATAAAATACATAAAAATTTTCTGAACATGTCCAAAAAAAACTACAAAGGTCAGAACGCACAATATATACTGTATATTGCCACCTATGCATAGACACCCCCCATTTCACACCCCTTGCTGGCCAACAAAAAAATCTGACTCCAAATACTAGACCAATACTCCCTCCTGTCCTGACCCACATTTTGTAGTTCCCCACGGGATGGCAGTTGGCGCATAGCAGCTCAAAAAACTAAACGTGCAACGATACAATCACGGAGCAAGTAGCGGGAGCAAAAGGAAATAATGGGTGATAAAACGGTGCTCTCACATGCGGTCCGGCTAACTAGCGGAAAACCAAACAGCAAGCGGTACGGTAGTTTCAGATTTGGGTGAAACGCAATTGTTCGTCCAGGAAAGCGACCACCAGTGCGAGTGAGCCGGGTAAACGGCGCACAATTCGTGCCTTTGTCACTCCCACCTTTCCCAAACGTACATGGTGACGCGGCCGCGCCTATAAGAGCAAGGCAGGATCCCAAGCCTGCCTTGCTCTTCCGCATACATGCTAGTGGTCTGGTGCAGCAGAGGAAGCAAAACATGCCATTAGAATTATTGTTTTTTTACAAATCCGGGTAACAAATAATTGAGGGTGTACAAAATATGCGGTTAAATAAGACAAGACATTTCGCCAATAGGAAGCTAGGTGCCTTAAGAGAGGGATGTGGAAATCGCAGGTTAAATTTTTTATTTTTGGTATAGAGCAATGAAATTTGACACACTTATTGGAAAGTCAAATGAATGCTTAAATACAAAATTTCACTGAAATATCTTAGTTTTGATATTATATATTTTTATATATGCTTCACTGCTATAACCAACTTGTAGAAAGCCTAGCATGACAACAAACATGGTAGGAGCCCGCAGTCACGCTTAAAAGAATGGTTGATGCAGCGACATACTCCAAATATTTTTAGCAGCTTGATTTTTTTTTTATATACAGACTGTTATGTCCATGCTTGCATTATGTCCATGCTTGCATAATGCACTCATTATCGTTCTTTGCAATTAGTGACAGAGTGAAAAAATGAGAAAGTAATTCAGAAATATAGGAACATCACTGCATAAAGAATTTATCAAGGAACACAATGCAACAAACCACATGAAAATCCATGAAGCCATTGTGAAGCTATGCTTTCTGCAGGCAAGGCAGTAGGGTCAAAAAACACTTTTAAGGAAAACTGGCATTTTCATGGAAATTTCAGCCTATTTTTTTGCCACACACGGTAAGAAAAACATTTTTTGAAGTCACTCCTGGGCTGTTTTTGGAGAAAATTTTCTGGGATATAATCAAAAAGGCCATATATACATACCAAACTTTAAAAATTGTTTTCGTGATCTTTGCGATACGATCCCTGCGTTCACCTTAAAGAACGACGCAACTCGTCAAATTTAAAAATGACAAAAATTACGAAGGGCCCTTAGGACTATAGACACCCAATTTTAGTTCTTTCAAATGATGCGCTACATATTAGAATACATGGATCATCCGGCATAGTATTCACCTACGACCGCTAAATAATTTAAAATTGAGCCGCCGAGGTGGCTCAGTGCTGATGACCCGAAAGATGCGGGTTTGATCCTGGCCGCGGCGATCGAATTTCGAGGGAGGCAAAATTCCAGAGACCCGTGTACTGTGCGAAACCAGTGCCTGTTAAGGAACCCCAGGTGGTCGAAATTTCCGGAGCCCTTCACTACGGCATCCCTCAAAGCCTGAATCGCACTGGTACGTTAAAGCCACATAAAAAAATTTGAACTGAATTTCTTCTCTCATGCAGTTTCTGTCATCAACTGAACAATGGCTGTGACGTGTAGTTGACACTTCAGTCACGAAAAAAACCTGCAACATCAACGCTGATACGCAGTTTTAATTCACTAAAACACTTAAACCAGCCTGCTTCAAGAGCTCGAATGACAACCAACGACATATCGGCAGTTATATTGCCATTTTTTTTCATGCCTCTCGTGACCCAAGTGAGAACTATGTGCGACAGCCATAATTCGGTTGGTGAAACAGAAACAGCACCAAGAAGAAATTAAATTATAAATTATTTAGAGATCGCAGGCAGGCACCATGTGGTGATGCATGTATTCTAATTAGGGGCTTGTGAATATTGAAATTTTCGTATACGAATATGAAGAAAAAATGGCTTCAAATATTAAATTGAATATTGTTCAGTGAAAAAAAAAATTTTTTTCAGAAAATGATAAACAAGCAAATGTTGTTGCTTTCATTTTTTTTTTTCAAGATAGTGTATGGTCTTTGCAACTAAAATAAACAAAACTAGACTGTCTTGGCACCACATAAAAAACTAGATGTGCACAGAAATGCATACTACTTGACTGGACAGCGTAACAGTATCCAACCTGTAATGTGGTCATGAAAAATGAAATCCATAAAATCACAAGACTGGCAAAATAACATGATTGCCTGCAAAACCTCAGTAATTCGAAGTTCAAGGGACCGGAAGAAATTTCAAGGTTATCGGAGGGTCAATTTATAAAATGGCTTTCCTGCAAAGGAAACATGCGATGGGGCAAAGGACCCAAAAACAGCGTCGACAAAAAAATTCTGGTTACTATCACCTTTGCTATTGCCGGACTCTAGACATTGCAGGTTTCTTTTGCGCTAAGGACAGTGCATATGTGGACGGAAGACTGCAAGCACTAGAAAACCTTTTCAGGGTTGCGCCAACATATGCTGACTAGTCTTTATAACAAGTGAAGATGTAAATAAATGCCTTTGTACTTATTCTTGAACCACATTTTTCAAAACCTTCACGCTTTTGGATCATACGCTTTCCCAGATAATACGCTCCTTGCCTAGCCTTTTTTTTTATGCAGGTATTAACGAGGTTATACAGTATATGATAGAAGAAATTGGCCGAAGGACAGCAATCAATGGGTATAAAGGCCATCAAACTTAAGCTGTGGTGGGCTATTTGAACCCAAATGTTATATTTCCGCCATGCTCATGAACATTCTTTTGCCATACGTTGTCGGGCCTGTTGAAGGTGTGTGTCACATACTGAGATGTCTGTGATAAATTTCATCTAAATGGTAAAGCACAACCACTTCTCGACCAGACTCCTACAAAACTGAGGTGTGATGGGTAAATCTGAAAATGCAGAACCTATAGCTGGATCAAAACTACCACTGCTGCAATTGTCAGGTCTACTGTGAAATTATTCTAAAACAAGAGTAACAGTCTTGCCTGATAGTCCTCAGGATAGCTTGAGCATGTGCCCTTAGGTCTGAAGCCTGAAAAAGAAAACAGACAGATAAAAGATGGGAATGGCCCAAAGAAAGCACAATTTCCAAGTTTTTTTTTTACAATAAGGCAAAACAACCTAGGAGTGTGCAAATAGCAAAATTACAGCGACAATCCAATTTGAATTAAAAACATTAACATTACATTAACACCCCTCTCAACAGGGTACCCATGGTTTTCCAGAAGGAAAAGCACGTTACTTAATGTCAAACACCAGTTATTTCAACAACAGAAAACCATCAATGGGTGGATTACAAGAGCTGTTGGTCAGGGTACAGAAAAAAATTTTCATAAGTGCGGCCTGCTATTTGAAAGCACATCACCTGCCACATCTACAGATAGATACAAAGAAAAAAAGATGTCAATGGAGTCAGGCAGGACTCGTGCAAAGAGAAGGTGGCGCTGAGGAAAAGAGAAGAAAAGCATGTACGTCTCTTCCCTAGAACCATGAAAAGCTGCAAAAGCTATGACCACCATCCGATAACCAGAGGCATAATTCACAAAGCCGTCCACACACACATGAATGGCTCTAAAATGGCTACTGGGCCCATGCTGTATTGTCGACTACTGTGATTGGCCACCACATGCGCCAAGGACTATCACACACCTTTTCATTCACACAGCTCTGAATATAGTTCCCAACTGGACAATGCAACTGAATTGGCACCTAGAATTCTGCGAGGTTTTAATGACACATAAGCGCTGATGACAGCAATGCTAATGTGCAGAGCCATGGCTAGCCACGGTTGAGATGAACGCTGCAGTTTGAGTTCAGGAAAAGTTTCTAGTGCATGAGAATACCGACTAGGCTCAGGAAGGCATCACAAGCAGGGTTGTGTGAATATTCGTAAATTTTAAATATGAATCAAATATGGTTGATGTTCGGCTCATTTTTGCATTTGTGAAATTTAGATTCGAGAATTTCCAAACAGAAAATTCTGTAATTATTTGGCAATCGAATACTGCACCAGTTTCATAAATATGCCTATGACTAAAATCACAATATTTGGGAAAATAAATCAAAGTTAGAGTTTAAAGTGTCAAGAAAACAGTACAAAGATGTTTTCTTTGCTTTCTTTTCCGTTGTCTATCATGTGGATAGATCACATTCGGACACTGCTAGGCTTGGGCCTCATGCGAAATTATGCAAGTAGGCTTTCCCTCATATCACATGTGAGGCAAACAAGATTGTTGACCACCTGCTTCAAACAATATCAACGGGAAAGCAGGAATTTTTGTTTTGTTTAATCCTTCCATAATGTTATACATACCTAGCACCCACACACATGGCACTCGTCCTGCTGCCTTCACAAGTCTTTTAGCATGAGCTCTGCTGCATCGTTTAGGTCAACTACGATATGTGGCAAAGCTTACTCGTTGAGTAGTGCGTGGTGGTCCCGAAGGGGCGTCAGAGTCTAGGTGTCACCGGCTGGACAAGCAATCCAGTAAAAAAAAAATTGGCAGTAGCTTAGCTCGGCTATGCCAGGATATACATAGCAAGAGGTACGTTTACCTGGCTGAGCTTGTTGTGGTAACTACATGTTTAGCAATGAGAGACATTGGGTATACACATCTTTCATTCATTTTGCTTGACAGAGACGAAGACTGGCCATTGATCTGTGAAGTAGCATACAGCGAACTCAATTTTGGAAGGGTGATACAGCCACCCATTACATCTCTGCCTTTTATACGCACTGCTGCACATGGGACGCGCGGTTCGGGTGATAGAGCGGTGTGCGGCGAGGCGGCGATAAAGCGCACGGTGCACCTGTGGGGTCTCTCTAGTTACCACGGTATCAGCGCATGCGCACAACTGCTCATCCGCGTATCGTCACGCACGGCTCAGACGGTGGAGCGGGCGAGCGGCCATGTCGGCAGCGAAGTGCACGCCACATCTGCTGCTCCTCTCCGGTTGCCATGGTAATGGCGAATGCGCGCAACTGGCCTCCCCCGCCACTGCGAAATGCTCGAATGGTAGCCCAGTGTAGGTCTCGCTACAAAATCCTGTCTATTGCATGGCGCATTGCAACCTACGCACCCTTACATGCGTGTAACAGCAGGTGTGATGACTATAGGAGGGCTTCCGTCGATAGGCAAAAAAAAAAGAAAATGCCTGCCCACATAGTTTCGGTTTCTGAGCTTTGCCACCAGTCCGTGGCGATGGCGGCACTCAGCCGAGCATTTGACAGCTGTCCGAACCCACCTGCATGCCTCTTTCAGACACTGACTGGCACATCACTGGTCATTTATTTTCCTTTTTGGAAGCAGTCTCGCCATTACAACACTAATGCGCATACTCCTTGCTTATGTCAGTGTTCTTCCAGCACACGAATTCAGCGCTTGTCACAGGCTTTTCGCTATTTGTGCAATGCAAGATTCTCTCAAGGCTCGACCGCATTTTCTTTTTTTGGGGGAAGAACGGGGGGGAGGCGGCATTTTATAACCTTAGGATTATTAGAAAATTTATTCTGGCTCCATGAGGTCCATATTAATGAGTTTTTGCTACCCATCATGTTTTCTTTAGTTGACAGTCATGTGTCATTCTTGGAGTCCAATGCATATTGTTATGCTGTCTAATCAAGCAGTATACATTTCTGAGCGCATTTTAATTAAGCATGCTCACGAATCAGTCTAGTTTTGTTTGTTTTGGTTTCAAAGACCATAAACCATCTAGAAAAAAATGAAGAGAACAACGTTTGCCTCTATCTTTTTCTGACTTATTTTTCACTCTGAACAGATGTCCGATTCGAAACTCAAAGGCATTTTTCCTTCACATTTGTATAAAAATTTCAATATTCACCCACCCCTCATCGCAAGCCATTTCACCATATTTTGGGAATTTGGGAGTTTAATTCAAATGTCTAATGCTGAATCGAATTCAGAATTCTCACACAAAATCATGTTTCCAGTGTTTTTGAAACCTGATAATTTTTTCCAGCCTTTTTATGCCTAGAAATGGTGGCTAATGATTAATTCATTATGTATTGTATTTTTTGAACACACAAGGATATTACATGAAAAAAAAAGACAAAATGCATTGAAGCTTTGTCACACTTATTAAAGCTGTGTTGACTTTCAACAAAAATGGCAGTCGGAAATTAGGGGGAGGCGACCTACATGCGGTGCCGACATGTCTGTGGGGTGCGAGACCTATATGTAGGGTCTCTAATTACTGCTCTTAATTGCAATTGCGTTGTTGTGCTGTTGCTGCCTTTAAGCAGCGACTCCGTGACACCAGATAGGCATATGCACCCTGAGCCCAGTGCCACCCTGCGTCAAGCACCTGAAAGAGCCACCCATCTCCATACGGCTCGTGCCCTTTGTGTTTGCGGCGTCACGCTTGTTTTGCAAATAAGTGCGGCTGCGGCAGCTGCAGTCAACTCAGACTCATTCCATGAAAGCCAAGGAAGCCGCACATCCTTCGATTAGAGAGATTTAGTATAGTGTGATCTGCTTCCAAGGGGAACCACTGTGCATGCGCAGATAGCCCCGAGGACGCCACAGGGTGCCGGGTGCCGGCCAGCTGTTTGGACGCCTGCCCCGTCAGGACCAATCAGCACGTGCACACAGGAGGCACGCAGAAGCCAATCATGCTATGCTAAATCTCTCGACTGATGCGCACCGCTGTGCCAGTGCCGGTTACAGCATATGCGCACTGCAGGTAGCGCAGCCGCTGACACCTGGAACGTACAGATCTGGGCACTGTGCTTCCGCCTGCTCGCGTCTGTTGCCGCGAGCATACGCAGACTGGCTCCGGCATACACGCGGCAGCACAGGCACGTGGCGTGAAGTCGGAGCTTTGGTTGCGTGCGCGTCGCGGTGTCGTCTCGGAAGAGGTACGCTGAGCTGAAACCACATGCAGCAAGTGGCCCAGAAACATTATTCACGCAAGACGAACACTTCAAAATTTTCTTTATTCTTTATTCACTGAAAACTTGTAGCACCTATATGGCATTATTGCGAGGGATACAAGGCTTTAAAAACAAATCCACAGTTGTTCTTCTCACTACTTCAGTTGGCAGTGAATTGCATTCCCTGATGGTTTGTACAAAAAAAAAGAAAGAATGCTGGAAGATATTTGTCCTTGATCCGTACGGTCGCACTTTATAACTATGATCAATTCGTGAAGATACATAGTGTGGTGGGTGCAAAAATGATGGTGAAATTTCTGTTTGATCATGACAGATTGAGTAGAAGTGCTATAGATGGAGAGGCCTGCAGTGCTCAATGGCAGGCATGGGCAGGCAAAATACATGTACCTTCGATACTGCACCATTGGCAGGCTACTCAATACTTTATCATCAGCGCTGGCAATTCCACCCATGCGCTTGTTTCTCGGCTCTTAGACACTGTGTGGCTGTGCTTTCAAGAGTTAGGTCAGCTTGATCTACATTTTTTTAGAAATTTAGGGATTTCAAGGGCCCCAAACATTTTCCGAAACTTAGTGTATTCAAGGTTTTCAGGGGCCTGTAAGAACCCTGTGAATACTGGACACTCAAATGCCCAGTCAAATTACTTGAATGGTTAGTTCACCCTAATTCAAAACTTCAATATTCACACATCCTCTACACTGCTTCGCATGGTAGCAATGATAACTGCACCATTCAATAAACCCTTATTCTGGAATTATGCCATTATCTAACAGAATGACACACAATTTCGCAGTCAATCATTACTGACAACGCATTCTTTTCATGATATCATGCGGGATCGATCACCTCTGAAAAGCTCAAGAAGCAGTTGAACATAGCCAGCATGTGTTAATGCCTGAACTGAAATTGACCACAGTAGCAATGCTATATAGAGCAATGGTGTTGGAAACAGATAGAAGGAAGGTGCGCAACCAATATGAAATGTTGCAATAAATGTGTTCAAATGCTTTTCATTTCTGAAAGCCAAAGATCGCCCTGGCTGGCGTTGGTTCATAGTAGGCAACAGCGCTGCTTGAAGGCATAAGGGACAGTCACCACACTAAAGTTAGGACAAACAACACTGACTATAAATCCATCTTCATCTTATCTCTGTTGTTCACCTCAACTTTAGTATCCTGATAGCCTTCTTGTGCCTTTAAGCAGCGTGATTGCCCAACACAAACCATATTAGACAATGACAGCAGTAGTAAAGTGCTCTGTAAAAGCATCCTGTGCTTTTATACTTACATTTTCTATCACAGCATGTGTGACGACTGGATGATACAAGGATGTGATGAACTCATCAATGTATGAGCTTGACAGCAAATACAGGCCAGCCATCTTGTCCAGCTCTTCTACCTCCTCCCTGTTTGTGCACTGGCCCCGTAAATCGACTGCAGCCTTTGTTTTACGCATGGCAATCTGAACAGCTTTGACAAGTCCCAGGCCTGTCAAAAACAGTGTTAAAGAAATCAAGAGGATGTCGAAACTATGCACTGCCTTTCTGATGCAGTCATTACAATAAAATTCCTAATAAGTCAAGTTAAAGCACACAAAAGGAATTCAATACCAGGAGCAAGTGTATTTATATCTTGCCTTCCTTCTGCATGCATCACACTGATGACAGGGAGAAAACCAAGAGTTTCACTACATGCGCTCCCACCATGCAGATCCCCTAGTATGCACCTGTTAGCTCACAATTCGCACCTTCAAATTTATTTAACTCCTCAACAGTTCCGCAAAAACACTACTGCTATCATACTACTTCAATAATCGAAAGCAGTTCACATATGCAGTGGACTCTCTAAATGGAACCTCAAGGGACCAGGAAAATCTGTTCCATTTATCAGAAGTTCCATACAGAGAGAATGAGCAGACTGGCATATTATGAGCACAAACTTGATTACAAAGAGTAAGTTGTGGATGGTTTTTAGTAGAGAAACAAAACAAAAATTGCCGAGTGTATGATTACTCTTTCCACTTGTAAAATATAACAAACATAGTCACTTATTCAGCCATGAAAAAGATTTTAAATTTTTTTTTGCTTTAGCTTTCGCAGCCATTTTTCTTCCTGAATAGCATCACCCATACTTGAGAGATTGCACACAAACAGTTCACAGCTTGCTCTTGCATTCAGCATTTTTACCTTCGATTCTGCCTTCACTGGAAAGGGAAACCAGGGAAAAAAAAAAAGAGAAATGGAAACCACACAACAATGTGTACCAGAGAGGCATATAAGTTACACAGATACCAAACAAATCACGCTGTCGTAAGTCTCAGTGTCACTGCCATCACAAGATGGCGGTTAGGCTTTTCTGATGGCATGTTCAGAGAGGGTTTTCTCCAGCATACCTGCCAACCTGAAGGCTTTAAAACCCGTAAAACCTTCGCGACCGGAGGGGGCTTTCTTTTTCTTTTTAACAAAATATGTCGCAGTGTAACACTTCTTTCAGTAGACGTGATAGCACTGGAGTCTCTTCACATGTGGCATTGCACGTGAGGAAGCGCACAAACGGCAAATAGCACATAAACAAGCGCGGAATTGCGGTCCGCTCGAAGAACGGAAGTATCACACAGACGAAATCTAGGAAAGTGCGCATTGGTTTCAGAGCCTTATCGGAGCGGCAGTTAAGATGCCTTCAATAAATGAACTAAACGCTCTCAACAGCGTGCGGCTTAGCTGGCTGACTGATAAGCGCAGCCGACAGCCGATCGTCAAATCACCTGCAGTTGCGTGTGTGTCAGAGGGACACCAGAAGCAATGTAACATGCAGTTATGGCCTGGGGATGAAAATTTGGGTGAGCAGTTTGTCGAGCACGTCATACCGTGACTCGGCACCACTTCGGGAGCCCGTCCGAATTGACCGATGCCACCTTATGGGCATCCAAATAAGAGAGTTCCTGAGGCCATAGTCTTAAATGGCCGTTTGGCAGGACTCTGGCGTCAGTCCAGATTATCCGAATTAATGGGGGTTGAAGAGCAGGAATAAAAGTTTACGAGTTTTAATAAAAAAATGGGCTTTATCAGGTATAGCTTATTATTTACTTGGTTATTCCATGTAGGCTGCCACTTATCCCTCAGTTTGTCATGTACTGCACTCTATTTCACACCTAGCAGCCAACACTGCCAAAGCTAGAACACCTGTTTGCGCAAGCTAAGTCCACACTCAAAAAATAGTTCTCCATACACCCAAAGTGTACACACGCATATTTCATTGTAAGAAACCTTAAGTACCATCACTGGCACCTCCTGGACTTCTTTTTACCTCTTGCCACATTTTCGTCCTGCGTCTCATCGAGAAGAATATGTAGCAGTATAATATTGCCACAAAGCGTTGTAATGTTTATTTGTTCGTGTTTAATGCTGCTGGCACACGGCTTTATCACTTTATTTGTAATGTAAGACGCAACCAGATTTACCTCGAAGGATTGCAGCCAGGCTAAAGTGATTCTGCATACAACCTTTGTCCATAAAGTTCCGAGACTGAGTCCATTACAAAAAATGCGTTTAACATTGAAATCCTTTGTGCAGCACCCCTTCGAAATAGTCTCCCTTGCAGTCTTTACACAGCATCCAAAGCTTCTTGAGGTCTTGGAAACAGTTGGAAAACGCTTATTTTGGCAGGGCTGTCAGCTCCTTTGTCGTGGCGTCTTGAATGGCCTCGACGCTCCCCATCCAGTGACCTTATAGGGCTCTCTTCACACGAGGAAACAGGAAAAATCGCATGGGGAGAGGTCAGGCAAGTATGGCGGATGGGGAAGCACAGTAATGCTGTGCTTGCAGAGAAATTTTGTCATGCTGAGAGCAGTGTGTGGCCTTGCGTTATCCTGGAGAAGGCTCCATTGTCCAGATGCCCATAAGTCAGGGCGACGGCGTCAGAGTGCATCACGCATGTGTTGGAGCACGTGGAAATAAAACTCCTGATTCACAGTCTGCCCTTGTGGGACGAACTCGTGGTGTACGACACCTCTGGTATCGAAAAAAACTATCAGCATCGTCTTTGTTTTGGTCTTCTGTCGCCGCACCTTTCTCGACGCCGGAGAGCTTGTGGACTGCCATTTGGTGCTATGTCTCTTTGAGGATCGTATTGAAAACACCTTGTTTCATCTTCAGCAATGATGCTGTCTACGAATGCAGCATCCTTCTCTGCCTCGGAGAGCAAATTAGCGCTCACTGATGCCCGCGTGTCCTTCTGGTCCTGTGTGAAAGAGTGCGGCACAAGTCTGTCATTCAGCTTTCGTTTCCCTAAGGTCTCATGCATAATTTGGTGGCATGTTGTCTCACTAATGTTGAGAGCATCTGATAGCATGTGGACTATAATGGTGTGGTCTTGCTGTATGACTTCCCTGATCCGAGCCACGTTTTCATTCCGTGAGGTTGAAGGGTGCCCCTGCCTTGTGTCGTCTTCCATCGACGTTCTCCCCGAAACGAACCTCTTGTGCCACTAAAAAACTCGCGCCCACGATAATGTCTTGTTGCTGTAAGCATCACGAAGGTGCTCATACGTCTGTGTGGCTGTCTTGCCAAGTTTCACACAGAATTTTATGCTTACACGCTCTTCAAGGTAGATGTCCATCTCTCCACATTCACTCACAGTAGAATGCGCAGATGACTGGTGACAACATATTTTTCTACATGCAGTGCCATGTAGCAGCTGCCCCAGCAATTAACATAAATAGCTCAGGTTAGCCCGAAAAGATGGCGCTACACATGCGCACCAACATTGTTTTAATAATAATAATTGGTTTTGGGGGAAAGGAAATGGCGCAGTATCTGTCTCATATAATGTTGGACACCTGCTGCGCCGTAAGGGAAGGGTAAAAGAGGGAGTGAAAGAAGAAAGGAAGAATGAGGTGCCGTAGTGGAGGGCTCCGGAATAATTTCGACCACCTGGGGATCTTTAACGTGCACTGACATCGCACAGCACACGGGCGCCTTAGCGTTTTTCCTCCATAAAAACGCAGCCGCCGCGGTCGGGTTCGAACCCGGGAACTCCGGATCAGTAGTCGAGCGCCCTAACCACTGAGCCACCGCGGCGGGGCCCAACATTGTTTTGGGGAATCATTTCTAGAGAAGAAAATAAATCAGTCTTGAAACTTTACGGACAAAGGTTGTAGTTCCAGACTGTTGTGGTTATTTTGTACGGCATATCTTGCAACATGAAGCATTCCAGTAACTTAAGCAATGCTTCCAGTTGCCACCCATGCTTGGACACTACGACGAAAACACCGAAACCGGAATTCATACAGATGCAAGCAGCGTGGGGCTAGGCGCCATTCTCGTCCAGAAGCAAGAAGGCTGTGAGAGAGTAACAGCGTACGCCAGCCACTCGTTATCAAAGGCAGAAGCCAACTACTCCACAACAGAGAAGTGCCTTGCGATAGTGTAGGCCACATCGAAATTCTGCCCATACTTGTATGGCAGGCCTTTTAAAGTTGTGATCGACCATCACGAATTGTGCGGGCTAGCCAACCTGAAGGACCCATCTGGCCACCTCGCTTGATGGAGACTCCATGAGTTTTGACGTCACCACTGTTTACAAAGTTTGGACACGAGCCTTCCGACGCCGATTGCCTCTCACGAGCCCCTGTAGATGCAGTGCCGCAGAAGGACGATGACGACATCTTCCTGGGACCTATTAGCTCGAGCACTTTTGCACAGCTGCAATGCTCAGACCCTGACCTCCAACGCCTCATCGAGTACTTGGAAGGCAAGGTTCCTTCACCCCCAGCGTCGTCCAAACGGGGACTGACTTCGTTCTGCATACAGAATGATGTCCTCATGATGAAGAACTTCGCACTGAACAAGACCACTTGCCTCCTGGCTGTACCTGCAATTCTTTGCGATAAAGTTCTGCAGGCTTCGCACGACGAGCCAACAGCTGGGCATCTGGGGTTTTCTTGCACCCTCCACCACATCAAAGACATGTATTGTTGGCCCCGACTATCTGATGATCTCGCATGTTATGTGAAAACCTGCTAAGACTGTCAGTGAAGAAAGATGTCTCCCACCCAACCAGCAGGATTCCTCAACTCCATTAAACCCCTGTCAAGGCCCTTCCAGCAGATCGGCATGGATCTGTTTGGCCCTTAGAAACAAGCGGGCCATTTTAGCGACCGATTACCTGACACACTCTGCTGAGGCAAAAGCACTGCCGAATGGAACAGCAGCAGAAGTAGCCAAATTTTTTGTGCAATGCATCCCTCTGCGACACGCCACCCCCAAAGTGCTCATTATGAACAGAGGAACAGCGTTCACGGTGGAGCTGACACAAGCCATCTTGTGCTACAGTCAAGCCACTGGAGAATGACTGCATACCATCTGCACACTAACGGACTTACAGAGCGCTTGAACAAGACTACAGCAGACATGGTTGCCATGTATGTCAATGCCGAACACAAGACTTGGGACATTTTCCTGCCTTACTTTGGTCTTCGCCTACAACACCGCGGTGTAAGAGACCACACAGATGACACCTTTTAGGCTCATCTATGGCAGGATGGCCACGACCACACTCAGTGCCATGCTGCCCCATGTTACCAAAAAAGATAACATCGACGTCGCCGCCTACCTTCAGCGCGCAGAAGAAGCCCAATGACTTGCCCGATATCAGATCAAAGACGAACTGTGTAGCGACATCCGAAGCTACAACATACATCAACACCAAGCAGAATACAAGCCAGGCGACAGTGTATGGGTATGGATGCCCATTCATATCACCGCGGACTGAGTAAAAAGCTTCTGAGCCAATACTTCGGCCCGTACAATATCATTTGTCGACTTAAAGAGTTTAACTGCGAAGTGGCCCCCGACCGAGCGACAGCATCACATCAGAGCCCCACACGCTCAGAAGTTGTACATGTGGTATGCCTAAAGCCTTATTGTGCACACTCAGTGTTTATTTTTGCTCACATTGCTTTTCATTGCAAAGCACCAGGTCTATGCTTCTTTAAGAGGAGGGTAATGCTGCGAAGCTTTTTAATGGTTATCTGTCCGTGTTTAACGCAACTGGCACGCGGCTTTATCGCTTTATTTGTGATGCAAGACACAACTAGATTTATCTTGAAGGATCTCAGCCAGGCTGAAGTGATTCTACGTTGTTCCAGACTGCTGTGGTTATTTTGTACGCCATATCTCTAAAGTTCATCGTCAGCTTTAAATTGTGCATGGCTGAGAGTGGCAGGTATTCTTGCCGAGCACGCCTGCTGCTATGCCGCTGCCGGATCATTCAGTTCTGTGCGGGCACAGTTCAGCCCAAATATAGTTTCGTTTGGAAGCCATTTTCGCTCTCTTCCTGCTCGCAAGACTGCAGTCACCACTCTGTGACAACATGCGGCTGGTGAGGCGAATCACTCTTACTCTATCCGTACCTAAAAAGTAGTTCACATTCAGTGAATATTGCCACCGATAAACGGTCGAAGCACACAGAGAAGATTTAATTAGACGTGCTGGGCGTGCAAGACAGCAGGGAGCTCAAGCGAGGAAGATGACAAACCTCTAGCCCCTCGAATGCCCAAGGTATGGCAAGTCCCAGCTTAAACAGTTCGGCCGCAGTACGGCGCCATCGGATGGATTCGCACTGTGACAATATTATAACCAAAGGGCCTGAACACTGAGCGCGTCATAACTTCAACCGTGATATTCAATGCCACCACTTCGTTTTGTACCACTCTTTGTTTTCGTCCAAACACAATAAAGTTTAAGGAAAAACGAATGATACGCGCTGGAGTAATGTGGCTACATGGGCACACTATCTCCGCAGCCTCCGCAGCGTTGCCTGCTATGTATAAAACAGAGTATAAATCTATGCAATCTTCTTTCGACATGTTTACTTTTTTAATTTCCTTGTTACGAGCTTGTGCTGCACACAAGACCACTCATGTGTGTCCACCAATTCTGACGTGACTTGGGACCCAGCAGAATATTAAGTTATGTCCTTCTGCTGTGGCTCCATTACATTACATACGATAACACCAAATAATGGTACAGCTATGCTTCCGTTGTTCAGTGCTGTCAGTACATCGAGGGAACCTGTGTAGATTATTCTTTATTCCATGCTCTCATTAATTATCTTAGCTACAGCAACCAAGACGGTGTAACATCTAGGTGTATATGTGCATGTACACTGGGGAAGTGTTATTTCTTTTTCCCAGTTTCCCTGCACTAGTGTGCTTGTAATGCAAAGTGCGATTTTCAAAACGTATGTAAACCCAGTGTAGTTGTTACAATTTTATTTTAACATGAGATATTCCTGTACGATGCATTCTGGCGTGATTTGATTCTTATGGAACTCTAAAAGCACGAGATTCCAGAATGTGCGAAAACTGTACCATGGAGGCAATGAGGCATGGTTCTGAGCGATATCAGTAATGTGTCCAACATGCCAAGACTTCAGCACATCCCTTAAAACTGCAACAACAGTGGCCACATAGTTAAGGGTTTATTGGTGAAATCCTAGAAGGACGTTGTGAAGATTTGACAACAAAGGTCTCAACAAAAAACTTGCATAACATATTACGTAAGTGCACAAGCACTTGTTTTACATGGAATTAAACAATACATCTAAAATCAGCACACAAAAATACATGTTCCCTGAAAATTCTATAACTGGACTTTATTAATAAATATTTTTTTTGTGACTGCCTTCCCCATTTAAAGGATATTCAGGCTTGTGTACATAACAGGTTTTTTGAATCCCATCTCTGACAATGTGTATTTTTTGCTCTAGAAAAAGCAAAAATGCGAAGTTGGAGCATGCAACTCTGTTCACTGGTAACGAAGTTGCACAGTTATGCAACAGGGTTCTACTCTACCTGGGTCAAGAAACCCCCTATTCTCCGGAGTCAAAGTGAAACGCCGACGCTGGGTGAAGCCATTGCGCACTGGGAGCTGGTCCAAATCTACTTCCACAATCTGTTGCTCTTCTGCAAGTGCCTGCATGAACAGAAATATATTCAATTTAAGTTGAAACAAACATCACGGTATTCGCATTTTAATACCTGTACCAAACAGACAAGGTTAGTGGTGCTGCACGGAGCCATACAAAACACTGGTGTCATTAATGACACACAGAGTGGCTCCCTATTTATATTTTTTAAATTGGACATTTCTGAAGATCCAGCTTACACAGGCTGAAGGTGCATGATAAAAGCTGGCCACAATATTAAGTCAAGCAAAAGTTCCGTTTTCAATACACAAAAAGTAATTACTTTGCACCGCAAGATGGTAGTATTTTGCTTTTCCAAGGTCATGCTGCACACAGCTTGATGCTAGCAATTTCAGGATTATAGCTACATTACAGAAGCAATGGGTGATATTGTTGGTGCTTTTGCTTGGAAACTTGCACCAGCAATCCAGAGTGTCAATTGACACTGCCCACTACAGAATATCTTAGATAATATTTTAGTCTAGCTATGCAGATAGCACCACTACACAGTGCCATAGTACTTTTGCTTGCAAGACTACAAGACCCCACACCTGTTGGTATGGCTATGGAGCTGGCTTGTAGCTTCAGCAGTACCTGCACGTATACTTCGGACTAGTGCACTTGCCTTAACCTATAAAAGAGGCACTAACATAATGTCCGGACAAAGTGAAAGCCTTTGCCAACCAGCCAGCATATACACCACGGAATGTGCATTAAAACATTACCGAACTGAATTCTAAACTGTGGTTATGGCGCTCGGCTGCCGGCCCGAAAGACGCGGGTTCAATCCCGGCCGCGGCGGTCGAATTTCGATGGAGGCGAAATTCTAGAGGCCCGTGTACTGTGCGATGTCAGTGTACGTTAAAGAACCCCAGGTGGTCGAAATTTCCGGAGCCCTTCACTACGGCGTCTCTCATAGCCTGAGTTGCTTTGGGCTGTTAAACCCTCATAAACCAAACCAAAGCAAATTCTAAACTTCAGCACGCAATTATTGCAGTTTGTCAGATGTGTCAAGTACATAATAAATGAAGAGAATTTTCAGCAGGGGATTACTTGGAAGGAGTGGTAGAGTGCTTAGAAAAATTACGGAGGGCACTTAAGACTACTTACATGCTTTGAATGCGAAAAGCACTGGGTTTCTTTATTTTTACTTCCTCTATATTTATTTTTGATTTTTTACCTCTTCCTTTATATTAAAATATAGATCTTTATTATTAAAGATATCGTAATGAAATTAGGTGTATATACATGTTTCTTCCTTCTCTCAAAAATATAATTAGTGACAGTACATCTAAATTAGTGCTCATATTATAGAAAAATAATTGAAGCCTAATTAGTTACACTCTAACGAGTAGTTAAGACAATTTTTTTCAACATTTTTTGGTTTTGATTGAAATGGGGCTGTAGCCAAAGACCTGCCATCTGGAGCTATGTTAATTATATTGTTGTTGAAGTACATCATCGTATAAAAATGTTAAATTTCATCCAGGCACCATAATTACGAAGAACAGTAAGGTGGCATTATGGTTCACCAAATTTGAAATGTTTCACTTCGCCAAACAAAAACAGCATGGCTCCACACGTTAGTTCTTTCTGAATTCAACGGTATAAGATTAATTGAAATTGCACCAAAAATTATAATAGAAACTTAGAAAAACACGAAGCTGAGAAAATCGCATCTGAAGTGCACGCGCCAGCCATTCAGAGCTTGTTGTAGAGGCTTAAAAAACAACGGAATGTAGACGTTCCAAAAATTTTTCACAGTAGTGAGCAATACCAGGTACTGGAGGGAAGGGGCCCAGCTTTCAAATAAAACCAAGAACGCGGCCATCAGGGACGCGGTCATGGGATGCGACGAACGAAGTCCAGCCACATTTCGCTCCAAAATAGCAGTTTCCAGGCTTTGTAGGCGCGAAATATATATATATATATATATTTTGGTAGTTGGGGGTCGAATTTAGACCCTGAAGCTTTTTAGGCAGGAACTTAAGGGTGTATTGATCCTGAATGTCCGCGCCCTTTAACACTGTATACGCTTCATCTGTCCTCCTAACCTCACTAAGCCCTATAACATCCCATTTAATACCCGCTAGTTCCTCTAACAGCACTGCTCTACTAGCCTCACTAGATAAGGTTCTAACGTTAAACGTTGCCAAGTTCAATTTCCAATTGTGGCCTGTGCGGAGCCAGAGATTCTTAGCACCCTTCGCTGCGTCACAGGTCTGACTGCCACCTTAGTCAGTTGCTCTGCAGCCACTGGGCACTGAGTGCCGAGAGTTAATTTGTTTGTTGATATGGGAAGTTGCCGCCCAGTACTACACCAGGGTAGCCAAATCCTGTTCCGGTGAGGGAGTGCATTGTAGGTTCTGGTCACCGAGGTCAGGCCGCACCACAGGCCTGGATATGCAATTCCATCGACACGCTGAGTTTTTTTTTTTAACGCAGTGGAGAACTGCGCGGCACCGGAATTCAAACCTTGGTCCTCTAGCATGCAAGGAGGATGCTCTAACTCTACGCCATCACTGCCACCTAATACCCATATAATAATTTTGCATTAAAAGAAATTTAATTTTCACCAATTGGAGCATTTCAACAAGTTACAGGCTTAAATATAAGGGTATGAAATGTTCATATGTTAAAATAAAAGCAATTTGTCAAGTTTAAAGGCCTGAAGCAACACATAGGCTATGAAGGACATCGTAGTAAAGGGCTCCAATTTAATTTATACCACCTGGGGTTCTTCAAGGTGCACTGATATTGTGCAGCTCACAGACATCTTTTGCATTTCACCTCCGCAATAATGCAGCCAAGGTGGCCAGGGCTGAACTTGTGACCTTGGAATCACAACTGAACGCCAAAGCCACTGAGCTACCGCAGCAAAGTACAGTAGCCCAACTAAAAAAAACGTGTAAAAAAATACTTGAGGGGACGCTTGAGCTCTGCCTTAAAGGTATGATGCAATATTAGTATAAATGGGTTCCTTAAGCGGCCTGGAGTCCTCTTTGCATATCGCTTCGCAGACACAGACAAGAAGAACGTGTCGAGTTGGTTCACTACTTCAGACATGGTAGTTACCGTCTTGTGTGTGTGTGTGTTTCGCGCAACTACCATGTCTGAACACACAGACACTTGTTGCTTTTGACCTCCTGTAATGCTTAATGTTACGGGTACAATGTGATAGCGCTAGAGATCCCTCCTCCACAAGTACTCCATCTCTATCGCCTAGGTTCTGCCTACATGCCCATTATGCGAAACTGGTCATTCTCTATTTTACCTTCATAGATCGTGAGGAGTTATCATACAACTCCTGGCACAGCGGTGTAGAGGCTAAGCACTGCACCATTGCCCTGACAGGTGGCTGTTTAAAACACAGCCATGGTGGGGCTTGCAAGACCCAGGCTGCTCTTCCGAGCAACCTCTCATGATCAATCATTAATGAGACTGCCACCTGCTATAGTGGGTAGGTTGCAATGCCGTCACAAGTTCATGTGATCTAGGCGGCAGGTGGGCCCCTGCTTTTCTCGATATGCTGCTGCCGCAAACGGGGTTGCTGCTGAACGAAATCTGCAACGCTATCGCGTTAAAAATTATGCACCGAAAGAATTTTCGTCCCCCTCCACACTCTTCGCTGGAAGGAATGTGACACTGAGAGACAGCAGTGGAACACCAGTAAAAACACTCAAATATTTTGTCAATTCACATTATATGCTACAGAGTAAATGTGAAGCACCATTCGAGCGGTTTTATTTGAGCAATTTTTTTTTTTGGCTGTGGCATGTACAGCACTAACACTACCTGCAACAAAGTAGACGTTTCTGCTTTCCAATTTTTTTTTTTCTGCCATCTTCACAGTTGCTTTAAATTTGTCGGCATTTTTAACTGCATCCACGAAGTTGACGGATCATTTGCTCCCATGCTCCACTTTTCATTACAATCCAACTGGCAGGGCATTCAGTATCAGACTGTTCAAAGCTAGCATATTTTCTGGGTGTTTTCTTTTCCAAGTTCTTTATGAAAAAAAATGAGCTCACAGCAATACTTGCACAGGTCAATGGTTTGTGAAATATCCTTTCCACGAAACTAAAATCTCCAGGACGCAAAGGCATGAAGGAAACAACACATTGACACACTAGTGATGTCGTGGCGCCTCCTGGACTGTGATTTTTTTCTTGTGTGCTTAAGTCTTTCACCTTAAGAACTTGCAGTAAACTTGCCTAGCAGTCTGTTATATTAAAAATTTACGGTGTACTAACCTGAACAGAGGTGCACAAGTCCACTTTCCTTTAGTGTAAGGCAAAATATTGCACAACATCAACTACCTGGAGAAAGTAATTCTCAGCGCAATGCTCTTAACAGGAGAAAAAATTTGACTAATGCTAAAACCACAACAAAGATAAACAATTAGAACTATCCTGCGAGAAGAGACTCTAGACTGCTGACTTGGTCATGTCTTATAATCCCAAGTTTGCCATCTTTCTCTTCTGCATTTCTGCAATTAGATCATGATGATGATTATAGATTTTCATGGCGCAAGGGCATCTGTGGCCAAAGAGCACCATGACACAAGTTATTTTCAACTTTTCAAGGTGGGGCCGAAGACCCATTTCCCAAGCATTTCACCCTAAATAAGCCGCGCACCAGACCATGGCAAAGCTTGCACCCAATGTATCACCAGTGGGTACCCAGCGGCACTGGGGATCGAACCCCGCACCTACTGCATGCGAGGCGGATGCTCAACCACTTGGCCACCGCTACGATGCCTTCTGCAATTAGAGCTACTTCAACAACAAAAGAAAAAAAACTCGTTTGAACAATACACTCCTAGATTGAAAAAATAAAGGCTGTCATAAGGCTGCTAGAAGATACCTTGACAGTCTACTGCCCCTTACAGACAAGACGAGATGAGACAATGTCCCTTTACCTCCCTCCAGTTTACCGTTCCACTCCTCCGAAAATATCTCACACAAAAAAATGCCACAATACCATTTCCTGCCAACATATTTACAGATACGCATTAAAACTTCGGTGGTCTAAAGCACATCAATAGTGCCTATTACAATTGCTAGAGTGCTCCTTGCTTTCATCGGCTGGGTCTGATTTAAGTATGAAGCAAAGTGAACGAGATAAATTAGAAAGGGTAGGGTTTAATGTCCCGAAGTGACACATGGGGTATGAGGTGCTCCATAGTGGAGGGCTCTGGATTAATTTAGGCCATCTGGGGTTCTTTATTGTGTATTGATAATGTGCGTTTCGCCTACATCAAAATGTGCCTGCCACGGCTGAGACTGAACCTGGATCCTCCGGGTCAGTAGCTGAGTGCCCTAACTACTGAGGACAGTATTTACTTCTAGACATAGAAATCACAACTTTTTTTGAAAAATATCTTGAAAAACTGGTCATGTTGACCATTTGGAAGGCAGCTGCCAGTATCTTAGTACCATCCATTTGGCGTGTCAGTTTGCTGAAACTACTCGCAGATAAATAAATTGAACTGTCCCACTTCACCTGCCTTCTCATGCCTCCCGACTTTCTCCTGTTGTGAAATAAATGCCTTTAAGAACCATCCGAATGCCTATACAGCCGACGACCAAAAATTCAGACGCCTGATTTTTATGACATGCTTGATTATTTGAACTTTATTACGGTACCGTGACATGGCCCATAGAGCCAATGTATAAGAGCGTCTGAAATTACGGATGCGCCGCAACTGACTGCTCCATTTTCCGGACCTCGTCTGCACTCGCCGCCAATACCCAAGCCGCCGTATAAATGTGTGGGGTGGAACCTCATTAATTCAAACTGCAGGAGAGATTAAAAACTTGATCAAGCAAAATGAAATTTAAGCTTAAAAGGCACCTCTTAACTTGTGATGCTGAAATTCTGCGCGAGTCGGCACATTGCACCCGCGTGGTTTCGAATTCGTACTGTTCGTGAATGTCTTCTGCAGCATGAACTTGAACAGTAGTCAGAGTTCGCGGAACTGATCTGTGCCGAGTCTTTCATCTTGAATGCGGAAAGAGGTAGTAGCGAAGCGCGTGGGAGGCGTACGGCCTCACAGAGACGGCGTGCGCGGGAGGAAATGTTGGTGCATTTGAAAGCGAGGGCAGCGTACCTGCGGCAAAACGCACCGCACTCTGACTTTTCTATTGTAAAACCGTAAACAACTGGCGTTTTGATGACAGGCAAGACACGTCTCATTATACGCAAGCCACCGCAGGGTGCATACCACTGGATACGATGCCGATTTTGGCTCTAGCCACTAGGCCTAATGACGAAGGCCAACGCCAATGGACCGCTTGCTTTGGCCATTTCTCGATTCTTATTGTTTCGTCATCTTCGCATTCTCGTTCCGGGCCCATCGTACTGCGGGCGCAGCGCAGTTCCCGTAGCAGCGTGTTCGCTTTCCCGTTTAGATTTTGTCCCAACCCACACGTTCATCGGAGACATGCTGAGGGCAGCACAGCCAGGCCGAGCTCATGAAAGCGGTCGCCGCCCGTTGTCCGTGCACATGTCGCGCGGCGAAATTTAGTCATGAGGAGCTTTAGAATGTGTGCAATACAACTGATGCTTTCCTCCGGCACACTGGTAATAAGTTCGTGATTTTTTTCGGTTAAATTTGATTTTCCGGACTGCCTGATTTTTCGGCCGTTTTCGTGGTCCCTAGAAAGTCCGAAAAATCGGTCGTCGACTGTAGTCAGTTACAACTCAAGAACAGAGTGACAAATGCCCCTCAAAAGAAACTGTCCAAGCAATGACGTCAGCCTACTGCTGTGGACAACTGCCTTGCACCTGCTATAGTGTGGCATCAGAGGTGGCTGGCAGGTGCAAGGCGGACAAGGGCGACGTCACAACAACAGGCCAACTCCACTATTGTCCTTTGACAGGAATTTGCCGTAGGGTTCTTTAGATGGATCCCGCTAAAGTATATATTTCGGTTCACCAAAGTAGGCTGCCGCATTCTGATTTCAGTTGAGCCAACCTTCACTCAAGGTCTCCCGAAGCCAATAAAGTGGTGTTTCACAGTCATAAACCACCATCAATTTATACTTGCAGTATGCAGAAAGACTTAAAACCAAGTATTTTGCTTCTAGTGCAGCCCCACTAAAGTATTTCTATGGCTGCAATGCAAACCTTACAGTGGTGGACACTGCACAAAAAATTCCCATTACTATATGCATACTACTGGTTTGCTAAAGAATGCTACATTGGAGCACTTTAAGAGCACGATCCTCTCCCTTTAGCTTAGTACTTTCCCCGTTACAGTGCTTAATACCTCAAGTCAGCCTCCTTCTTGTGCTATAGCACTACAGCACAGGAAACCATTCCTGAGCAACATTTCAACAGGGAAGCACAGCTTTAAACAGAGATGCAGTATTGAACGCACCTCACTAAGTTCTTGAACAGCATCTTCAACAACTTCATAGTGCAGAGTAAGTACGGACAACACAGCTTCCTTGTTGTCTGCAAGAACAAGAAAGGCACGGCACAGATATATAGGCTGAAAACTACACACAGTCACAATACAGAGCTAGAAAACAACTAAAACATTAGAAAAGTATTTGCTAAAGGGGGGAAGCTGGTCTTAAAGGTGTAATAAAGAGGAATCTGAACTCGTCTTTTTGCAGCAGGAACTTTATCTACACATTCCGGGCATTAGAAACTTAGAACTATTGTCCTGTGCAGTCGATTGCCCTAATTAATCAGATTAAACGTCCCGGCTCCCGCTGTTTTTTTGAACTCGACGCTGTAGGTAGGAGGAGTCAACCAGCGTGTCAGCCAGTCCCGCGGCAGCCTGCCGCTCTGCCATCGGCGGAGGGATACGTAAATCAAAGTCCACGTGTATTTTTATTTCCGTGGGCCTAATTTGCAGCTATATTATCTGTGACTGAAACTGTTTATTCACAGAAACCTAAAAAACAAAATAAAAGTGAAAGCGAAGCCGCCACTGGACTGGCTGAAAGGCCCTCCACGCGTTGGTTGATTCCGTCTACCTACCGCGTTCAGTGCAAAAAAAGGCGGGAGCTGGGACGTTTGATCCGATTTAATTAGGGCAATCGGCTGCACAGGATAATAATTTGAAGTTTGTAAGAATGCCCGGAACGTGCAGATAGAGTTCCTGCGGTAAAAAAACGAGTTCAGACTCCTCTTAAGTGCATCTTCAAAAAAAAATTGATATAGTCACAACTATGAAATTTTTAGAGAACATTTGTTTATGCATCCCAATTCTAAATATGCCACTTCATCTTCATCATCTGCCTGACTACACCCCACCACAGGGCAAAGGCCTCTCCCATGTCTCTCCAATTAACCTTATCCTTTGCCACTTGCCGCGACCGCATTCCCGCAAATTTTTCAATTTATCCACCCATCTAACTTTATGCTGCCCACTACTACGCCTTGCCTTCTCTTGGAATCCACTCAGTTAACCATAAACACCATCAGTTAGCTTATCTTGACTTCACATTACATGCCATGTCCAAACCCATTTCATCCTCTTGATTTCCACTAGGATTTCATTGACACGTGTTTGTTACCTCAACCACTCTACCTGCTTTCGGTCTCTTAACGTTACACTATCATTTTTCTTTCCATAGCTCTCTGCGTTGTTCATTCCAAAGCTCTCTGCGTTGCCCTTAACTTCAACTGAACCCTTTTCATTGGAGTACCGCGGTAAGATACAGCTATTGTATACTTTTCTCTTCAGGGATACTGGTAAATACCCATTTATGATCTGAGGGATATGCCATATGCACTCCACACCATTCTTAATTTTCTAGTTATTTCCCTGTCATGATCCAGATCACTACCTGCCCTAAGTAGACGTATTCCCTTACCACTTCCGGCACCTCAATACCAATTGTGAACTGCTGTTCCGTTGCAAGACTGTAGAACTAATGCTTGTGCACTTATGTACTATGTTAGGCAACTTTTCTGCCGAGAGCTTTCAAAAAGTTTTGCTGCAAAGAACTTGTTGAAATGCATTCCACTGCTTTTTACTGACACCAAGGAATGCAAATATGAGTAAAATTATTATCCTGCCTATCACGGAACTTGAGTTATAGGGTTTTGAAGTTGGCACTCTAGAAACAGGAATACAAACTTTTCTTCTAGTTTCTTCAGCGGAAACTTCAAAAAGCTGTAACTAAAAATCTATCATAGGCAGGATGACAATTTTACCCTTATTGCATTCCTTGATGTCATAAAAAGCAACGGCCTGCATTTTAGTTACTTCCCTGCCGTAAATTTTCTTAAACGTTCTCGGGAAAAAAACTTACATATTACATAAGCACACAAGGACTTGTTTTACATAATATTAAATGACATATTTAGAATTGGCAAACACAAATACATGTTCCCTGAAGATTTCAAAATTGTGACTTCATAATTTTTTTTTCTAAGACCAGAGCCCCCCTCACCCCCAAGCATAAAACACTACCTACAGCTTCTAGTACAATCGTAAAAGTAGAATCTTCAAGCGATACTCTAAGCAAACCTGTGGCACATGTTCTAAACACCCTACAATGATACTGTCACCGCAAGCAGAACGACGATAGCCCACGTGTGAAGAAGCGGGGCGGCGACGAGGTGCGGCCTTCGGGGGACTCTATGAGAGGTCGTAGCCCGGCGTCATCTCGCTGTTGTTGAGCAAGGACGGACGAGGTTAAAGCGCCAAGAAAAGCGGGATCATCTTCCGTGTCAGCAATGGTGTATGGGAGAGGAGCACGGGACAGGCAGTCTGCGTCGCTGTTTGTTTCCAGACTTGTACACGATGGTAACATCGAATTCTTGCAACCAAAGGCTCCAACGCGCTAGCCTCCCCGATGGGCCTTTAAGGCTCACGAGCGAACAAAGCAAGTGGTGATCGCTCACGACTCGAAATGGGCAACCATACAAGTACGGGCAATATTTCGTTACCGCTCAAACGACAGCAAGGCACTCCTTTTCCATGGTAGAATAATACGCTTCAGATCGCGACAGAGTGCGGCTTGCATAAGCAATCGCGCTCAACACCATCTTGCCACTGAATGAGGATGGCACCCATACCGACGTTGCTGATACCAGTGTGTAGTTCCGACTAGGTCCCTCTAGGTTCAACTAGGTCCTCCTGGAGGGGTGCCCCGGGACGTTGACAACGCACAGTGTTTGGCAGGCTCGCTAATTTCATCGAAATCGGCGATGGCTATATTTTTCCTCAAGTGGCGTTATTCGGCACTAAAATTCGTAACTAGAAGGTGAGTTCGCTGGTTCTGCAGGGCAACAATGGCCCATGAGATGCAGACATGTTGGCTCAGCAGTAAAGACAGGTTTGCTTCTGCGATGCCGTTGGACGTGCAGGAGTTGTCGCAGTCCAACGTAACAAACAAGCTGGCACGCGGTGGTAGCGTGATGTGGTCGTTGGACACGTGAAAAATGGATCTGCTTGGCGCACTGTCGTCAGCTATGGTGCATGGGGTGGAGAATGTCACCATGAGTTCACGGAGGTTGACGACAACACCATTTTCGCAAAGAAAATCGAGACCGAGGATCAGGTCCTTGGAGCACCAGTGAAGATGATACCGCAACCAGTGAAGATGATACCGCGAATCTCTATCCTAGCGGTGCAGACGCCGAGCGGCATCACCACATGACTGCCTGCGGTCCGCATTTGTGTTCCGTGCCAGGGTGTCACACTTTTCTCAAGAGGGTAGCAAGACCAAGACTCATAATGGAGAAATCTGCGCCGGTATCGACGAGGGCAGTCACATGGTGGTTGTCGAAGAGGGCCGGTATTTTGGCGGAAACAACCTCATTTTCTGGAAGGTGCGTTGTGGAAGGTTCCGGAATGGAGGGTAGAGGTGTTTGTTGAAACGGGGTGTTGAGCAGAGGCTGTTCTGGGTGTCGGCAGGTGGTCGAAGCAGGAGGTGGAAGATCGGGTTGAAGGGTCAAGTCGGCAAGCAGAGGATCTTAATCGAATTATGAAGCAACGGCGGCCCTATCCCCAGAGGTCGCCATCTTCAGTTTTCCCGGCGTGGACTAGAGACTGCCGGATGGACAGCTGGAGACCTGGAGAAGAGAACCGACGGGGCGACGGTGACCTGGACGTGTGCTGTGGCAAAGGCATAGGAGGAACGCTGGCTGTCAGGTACTGCTCGATGTTATGGGGTCGTTCACCATAGCATGGCCGGGGTGCATCTGGTGAAGACCCTCGCAGGGCCATCCGACGATATGGGCAGTGGTGCAGTAGGTGGCCAGCTTGTGCGCCACACGTGTGCTTTGCTGAGTGGTGGTCATGCGCTGGAGAGAGCAGGGGAAGTTGAAAAGCATTGATGCGGTGCAGGAGGAGCACGGCAGTAAAACGCCGGTGGTGCTGGCGCAATGCTGCATATGCTTCACTGTACGTCACGACATACGGCTCAGTGGCGGCTGGGGATAGGCCACTGGCTGCACCGCTCGACAGACTTCGTCACGAATGACATTCGACGTGCCTCCGACACCCGGGTGCTGCTCGACATTCTGTAGCTCTTCGCGCACAATGCTCCTGAGAAGCTCACGGAGGGCCCCACTCTCGGTGCCGGGCAGCTGCATGTTGGCGTCCATAGCAGTTATATTCGCCGGACGGCCGTAATGCGCAAACCTCTGCTGCAAAGCACGCTCCATGCTTGTCGCCTCCCGAGCAAAGTCTACCACTGTGCTAGGAGGGTCGCGCACAAGTCCCACGAAAAGATGCTCTTTGACCCCTCGCATAAGATGACGTACCTTCTTTGTTTCAGACATGGTAGAATCTGCGCGGTTGAAGAGCCGCACCATGTCTTCTACGAACATGGCGCCGCTCTCATTTGGCCGCTGCGCTCGGGACTGCAGGGCAACTTCAGCTCGCTCCTTCCATTCGTTGCTGCCGAAGGTGTCGAGCAACTGTCTCCGGAAGTCTCACCAGGTGAGGAGCGGACTCGTGGTTTTCAAACCACGTTTTGGCGGAGTCTTCCAGGGAAAAATAGACATTGCGTAGCATACGGTTCTTGTCCCGCAGATTAAACGTAGCGACCTGGTCGTAGCTGGCCAACCAGTCTTACACGTTTTCGAACTTGTCGCCATGAAACGACGCGGGAGTGCGAGGAGCAAGAAGAAGCGGCGGTGGGGAACTGACGGCACTCTGGATGGTCTGGCTTGCCACCGTGGACTTCATTGCACGGGGCGGTGCCGTCGGGGGTCGAAACTCAGGATCGAACCCTCGCAAGTGGCGCCTTGTGGACAGGTGTCGCGTCCACGGGGCGTAGCTGGGCGTTGTTGGGGGCTTCCAGGAGCTCTTCGTGCATTGGGAAATAACCCAGAACCTCCACCAAAATGTCACCGAAAGCCGGCAGAAAGGGCAGAAGGGCACACCAGGACTAGCAAAGCAGATACACTCAGTGAACCAACGCACGAGCTGGGGAAAACAGAAGACCAGCAAGTGTTGTCGAACCGCATGCGGCGCCAGTAAATGGCTAACAGTGTGGAATACTGTACCACAGTAACTTATCTGCTATAACAGATATTTTGCTTTCAATGCATTTAAGGTTGTAGTTTTTCTCCAACCAAGCAAAACGATTAAATTTACAATCAGATATCCCTTGAAAAAAAAAAATAAACAAGCTTAAAAATTGTGTCCAGTAAAGGCTAACACAGCTAACTGATAATGAATTGAAATGAGCTAATTTGACAATTTGACTTAACTGAAATGAGTGTTCATGCCAAAGGGGAAAAAAATAAAGGCGATGTCTCTTAAAGCATATGAAGAAATTCAAATGAGAACTGCAAATAGATCAAGCACTACTGCTGCCACAACTGTTAAGGGTGCTAACTGAAATGCAAGTCACGCAATCCAAACCTGGATGTGCCTCAAACAGGCAGCCCATTTAAAAAGAAAAAAAAAAAGTGTCAACAGTGGACTGCAGGTGAATTCTGAGGACTGAAATGGTGCACTGCCTCGGGACGAAAAATGGCACATCGCCCTGAATGTATGAAGCACTTTCGTCTGTGCATCAGTGGCTACTATAATAATATTATTATTAATAGCAATAACGTTTTCAGTTTCATAGAATATAATGTCCCAAAGCGACTCGGGCTACGAGGAGCATCACAGTGGATTGCTGCGGGTAATTTGGGCTACCTGGGGTTCTTTAACATGCACTGACATCATGACATGTGAGTAGACATGCAAGTGAGATGCGAGTAGTAGTTTGCCTTAAGTGAAAATTATAATCGGAGGATTCAATAACTGAAACACCTGACTGCCTTGACCATGATTCACAAAGCTTAGCCCGTCACCTTATACCATTCCATATTTTTTTCCAAACCGAGGCTTTGACAAGCACAAGTGATGTGGTAGAGTGATGTCTTTGCAGGCGCACTAATTGCATAGCGTCCACAACACTGCACATTAAGTGCGAAAAGCAGTAGACATTTTTAAGCCTCCTCCAAATATCCTTAATGTCCAGTACCACCATCCACATTAAATCAACTTTACATTATTGGCATAGACATTTTGCAAAGCATGGCATGTATAATAGGCAATAAATGGGCAGGTGTGGATATCCACTAGATGTGTCTAATGTACTAAAAGTACCTCTTTTGAACATTAAATAAATGTTTCTGGATGAAAAGGTACATGTTGAATACAAGAACAGCTGCAAGTAAAAAACACAACTTCACTACTTATAAGAAAAGCCAGTAGATGTTTTTTTGTGGTGAGTGCAGTAAAGTGTCTCTTACCTTTGGAGACTTTTTCTATGGCTTCAAATTTCTCCAAGCACGAGGCAGCCGCTTGCTTGATGGAACTAGCACAGGGGTAGAAAGGAAACATGGAACAGACATTAAGCCATTATTGGGCATGGAACGGTACATAACTCTGATGTTTTAACAAGTTTTCAAGCCCACTGCTTTATGGCAATGAAAACAAGTTCTGAATAAAGAACGATTGATGGTGATTAAATGAAGATACAAAGTTTTTGTCTGTACTATAACGTAGTTGGGGTCGTTTTTGGTACATCATTTCAGCCAGACTTATTACCGTGGCAGTGAATACAAAAAAAAATCTATAAAACCTTATAACTTCTATATTTATGCATAATTTCCGCGTTGTTTCCAATCCTTTAAGTATCAACTACTTCAATGCTTCAATTCAAGCTTATTTTTGTTGCATCTGCTTATGTATGACCACTGTACCTTCTTAATATGTTTATAACAAGCATTTTTGTCCCAGCTGTTTAATATGTAAGCCTGGGAGAGATTGTCATTGGGAGATGCACTGGTCTCCTTTTGCCCCCCCTCATGGACATCATATATCCATGTTTGAAATAAACAAATCGGAACTGAAATCTCCAATACAGCTAAGAGAGGGTACATTCATTACTAGAATTTCAAAACTGGTTCAAGAATGTTTGCATAGTTCCTTGGTTCAGCCTTCCACATGAAAAGGGTGCAAATATCACAGTGGCACGACAGTGCAGTACAGACAGTACAGAGTGACGCTGCAAGTGGCGCAACGATGAAACTGGTAGTATGATCCTTTGCTGCTGTCACGTTGAAATTAGATGCTCACACCATCATCTGCCAAAACCTCTGGCACAATCTTCAAGACTACTGATCCAGAGTACCCGGGCTTGAACCCGACCGCGGTGGCCGCGTTTCGACGGAGGCGAAACGCAAAAGGCGCCCACGTTCTGTGCGATGTCAGTGCACGTTAAAGATCCCCAGGTGGTCGAAATTATTTCGGAGCCATCCACTACGGCACCTCTTTCTTCCTATCTTCTTTCAGTCCCTCCTTTATCCCTTCCCTTATGGTGCGGTTCAGGTGTCCCTTCAGGCGTCCCCCGAGATGAGACTGATACTGCGCCATTTCCTTTCCCCAAAAACCAATTTTCATTTTCTTCAAGACGCATAAAAAAAAAAGTCTCAAATAAATACAGATGATCCCAGATATATAAAACTTGAAATGGATTGCAAAATAGTTGGGTATATAAAACAAGGAAATGATTAAGATTACCTGCAACCTAGAAGAAAGATAATGGTGCACCAATGCTAGGGACCTGCGTCTTGCTACATGCCGCCTGCTGGCATACTGCCAGTGCACTGTTCCCTGAGTGTCGCTGGGCCTAGTCTGCTTTGCATTGAAGCCGCCACGGACAGTGCTTTGCAACTAGCCACTTCCTAGCATAACAGGCCCGATTGTGTTACTGGTGCACTATAAGCACAATAATAATTCATTACCATTAAGGTATAGTTGGCTTTTTCAACGCCTTTGCCAGCGAGACAAGTGAAGCAAGCCTGGTGCTGCCAACAGCCTTCAGTCAGTCAGGTTAGCTTCACGGCATAGCAAGCGTTGTACCAAACACTGGTTTCCCCGCATGGCAGCAGGGTCGAGTGGAAAACGGCATTGCCACACCAAAGGCTACTGCCAATCACATGCCAAATTTCTTACGCTACGCAGTTTTGTGGCGTCTTCACGTGGGTAGGGCAGCCAGTAGATGCCCAAGGCTGTGCCCGACACTGCTCCATGCGCAAAGGGTGATCATGGAAATGCGTTAGGAGAAGCGTCACTTGCAGGAGTGTGGCGCGCCGTTCAATATATCAAATGAAATTTTTCGTTTACAGGAGTTCCATAAACGCATTCAGTAGTTCTATACTTTTGCATGAGATTTTCAAGGGGATTCTTTGACTGTTTGATATAATCAATAATTCAATATATCCAGGTTCAACTGTAATAAAAAAGCACGCACAGAATCCAAGGCATAAAACATCTCTTTTTGATAGTCTCAACACTACAACTGAACATCCTTGCTGCAGTAAATAATTTATTAGTTCCAACTTAGTGCTATTGAGTGTTTTGGTTAGCTTCCAACTGAGCACTAACAAAAACCGGTACAAACTGCACAAGCAAACTGCCCATCTCTAGAAAACAGCTCTTAACAACTTAAGCATGAGGATCTAGCTGCAGAAGTGTCATACTCAAGCCTACTTTATAAGTACACATGCATAAAAGCAGAAAACTGGAATCTTGCTTATTACAGCAACTAAATTGTAAACTGTGGAGGCCTTATGTCCCAAACCAATACATGAGCTTTAAAGGATACAGTAGCAGAGGGCTCCGGAATAATTTAGACCAGCTGGGATTATTTAACATGTACTGACATAGCATAGCCCATGGATGCCATTTGCATTTTGCCTTTATCGAAATGCAGCTGGAGCAGCTGGGATTGAACCAGGGTCCTCCGGCTCAGCAGCCAAAACACTGAACTACTGTGACAGGTCCGTTGCAACATAAGATGTGAGCGAAGGAGACAGAGCTTACCGCACAGTGGAATCAGCAGCATCACCTTGATTCGTGTTACAAATGAAAGCAAGCAGCACGCATTTCCATAAAACACCAGTTTGGATTAAACTGCAAGGCTTTTAACAAAACCCATACACACAGCACAAACAGCAACTGGCCATTTTCAGAAGCTTGCCCTTAATAATTTGCACACAAGGATCTAGCAGAAGCAGTGCCATACTCTAGCTTCTTTTACAGGAATACATAATAGCAGCAAACTAGAAAATTTTGTTCATTACAGCATCTGCTGTGAGTGAAGACAAGCTTACCACACAGTGGAATCACCGGCCCCATCTTGGTTCCTGTGACAAAATGGCAGCAAATAGTACATATTTTTGTTAAACATCAGTCAAGCATAAAGTTCAAGGCATTTGCACCCCGCTGAAAAGACATTTTTCTTTTACCTCACAGCATATCTTAACACAAGACTCCTTGTGAAGACAGCATCTAACATGTTTGTGGTCATCATGCATGGTGAAAAGATGCAGTTCCACACAGTCAAGAACACTACATCCGTTGAATCTACAGAAAGCTCGGGCACAATACCAGTGTTATTGTGTAAAATCATACAAGAAATTGCTTGTATTTTGTAAAGTTCTAACACTGTCAAAATTTGGTTTAAAAAGCAACGTCTAAAGTTCAGTTGAAGATTGAAAAAGTTGTTCCTATAGTCCAAGCGAACAACTGGTCCTCCCAATACTATCTCATCTTTTGTTTGTTTGTTTTTTTGCATGGAAAGGAATCCTTGTAACTGACAGCCTGCTTAATTAAAACCAGTTACTATTTTGTACAAAATATCAGAAATCATGTCATCAAGCATGACACAGCAGGGTCTCCAAACAAGATATAGGAAATGAAAAAAAAAAACCAATATGCTCCTATCCAGTGTGGCTAGGCTACATTTCAGCCATGTGAGCCATATGGTATGCAAGATACTTTCAGTCAGGAATCGCCAAGAGCATTTTGGGGCAAGCTTTGTAGTAGCCAAAATGTCAATCTGGAGCAGCTTCCCTGTGTTTTGTAGCAGGCGAGTGACACTGATAAATGAAGTAAAAACACAAATTTATACTTTGTTACATTAAGACTTGCCTTAAGTAGAAGTAAAAAAAAATCCCAATATACCCCACAGCACACACTGTGCAAAACAGAGCTCATAAGCACAGGCAGAAATTGGGAAGAATATAAGAATTTAACAAAATTTGGGCTACCCATGCCATTAGCCCCACATCCATGATCTTCTATAGAGCCTCTACTAGCAGCCATTCTGTTTCAGTTTCAGTCAACTTGGCCAGCCCATTTTCAAATTTCCTCGGGTTTTTCAGTTTCCTGCACCCTGATGAATCAATCATGCTGGATATGTGTCCAACTTGGGCAGTAAAATTAAATAAGCACAGTCGAACATTTCCCATGCACTCTGCTTTTGATGGGCATGTCATCGACCCTTTGTGGCATGCTAATGTGTGCGTGTAATGGGTTCAGCACTGTACCCTGCAAGAAGACACGCAAGTGCACTGCTCTCATGTGTTTGTGCTTGGAATGAGCTGCCTCATGCTCACAGCTTCCCCTCCACTGTAAACAAGCTGTTATTTAGAAAATGCTGCAGATCCCTACGATGAGTCTAGCCAATATGGACAAATGGGCATAAAACAAACAAGTTCACAAAATGGAACACATCACAAAAGCAAAAACAGAACTATAATGCACCACTTTACAAACACGACTTCAGCATGCAAAAATGAAAAAAAAAAAGGTCAGATTTCAATTATTTCAAGGCATTCACACCTGTTTCTTGGATAGGTGGCAACTTTTTTTAGTCGTCTAGAGAAAAATGGGGGAAAATTAACAATAATGATGTTATTCCTAGCTAGGGAAGGTGTTAGAGTTTGCGGGTGACAAATCTTACTAGGCACATAAAAGATATAAGGGGTGAAGAAGCTCTTAAACAATTTTTTTTTTTATTGAACAAGACCTAACTTTATGTTAAAGAGGTCAGGTCCTTGTGCACTTTATACTCCATCTCATAAGTTCCTTGCTGCACTATGGAATGCAGAGACCTCCTCAGCCTATCAGGAGAGCGTATTAAACGTGTTCCTCCGCAACTCGTCTGCTCGTGGCATATACAGATATAGTTAGAAAAGAGCCTAAATTGTCACATTTGTAGTTTTAGTCCAGCATATATACACGGAGACGCAATGAAAGGCTCAGCCCAGTGGCAGCATCCAGTTGTTAGAACGGGAACCATTTTTGTCCACAAACCAACACTCCTCTTAGGTCAAGAAGCGGCATAATAGTCACTCCAAGTAAAAAATAAAGCGAAAGCCTAGTGGCCCATTTAGAGCCAGTGAATGTACTGAAAACAGCAGCAACAACAATGAGTTCAGTCTGAGGCGAGGGGCTCTGCTTCGAAGGTGGACCGCTATTTTGGAAGTGATGTTTGAATGTACGCAACAGTCGCGCACACTGAACTTGGGAAATTGCATACGTAGCGCGAGCATACATTAAGGCTCGATATGAAATAGCAGTTGGCGCATGCACACATTAAAGGACGCTATCTAGATCATATACACATATGTCGCCTATTTTATACTGGCACTACATTCTGCAGCATCGGAACGTCGCTTGTACACTCATAGCAGCTTTGGTAATGCTGCAAGAAACTGCTGAGATGGAGTATAGTAATGTCTTAGGTAACTTTTTGCCGACCGCTTTCAAAAAGCTGAAATTCTTTCGTTTCTTTCGACGTCAAGGAATGCAACAAAGTTAAAATCCTTGCCCTGCCTATCATAGAAGTTGAGTTATAGGTTTTTGAAGTTGTTACTGCAGAATCAAGAATCTAAAATTTCTTCGTTTCTGAAGAAGCAACTTCAAAAAAAAAATAACAAATTCTGTGACAGGTAGGATGACAATTGCACCCTTATTGCATATACCTTGATGTCAAGAGAAACCAATGGCATGCAGTTTAGAGGGTTTCTTGAAAGCTGTTGGCAAAAAGTTACCTAATATATATAACATAGGTACCCAAAAACTTGTTTTACATAAAATTAAAGAACTTATTTGATATCAGCAAGCAAAAATACATGTTCCTTGCAGAACCTCTTACTTATTTTTTTTAAGAAGAATTAAAAATGTCTTTTTTTATGTCGTTGTACGGTTTGAATTCCATGTATTTTCATGAGCTAATAATTAGCGAGTCAGTTCTACGATGTTTTGACAGCTTCATGTGAACCAACTCTAGTGCTGTAACGCAAAAGCTAATTTATGCGAAACCCTTTTCATGATGCAGTTCTAGTTATGCAGGATGCTTATTTAATTCCACCCATGCTTCAGTGTTATTTAGTTTAAAGATCCCAACCAAACATCCATACTGTAATGTTGGTCTCATGATACATTAAAGGAAGCTGATGCCAAATGAGTTTACTCATTTGTATTAAGAAAGCACAGTTAAGGAAACGCTGACAGGAGTTTGTTAGATGGGTATTTGCCGAGGTTAAGGAGGGATGCCAGGCTGAAGAGTCTACTTTTGAACTACAGCACTAATTGTGATAAAATTTTCAGGGATGGTGTATCTTCTTCTCATTAGGCTATAAGCAAAATATCAGTTTCCTAGCTCAAACAGGAAAAAAGTTACAGCTGTCATATAGAGCAATCAGGTGTGTCAGCTTTTGAAAACTATCATTTCAAAAATATTAGACGTATACTAATAGTTGTGATTAGATACCTTCTAGACGGTTTATAGTGCAGGATAAGGTCACTCGCACATTTTTTTCTACCATATCTGTAAAAATGTCATCACTCTAAAAACAGTTCGATTTTTTTGTTGTCCTTATATGCCAGACATCTCAATATATTTTGTGTTAAAAAATATTTAGCTAACTAAAATGTACCTTATTTTGTTCCCGAGAACATTTCAGTCAAGAAAATACCTTGAAAGCAGCTTTTGGCGATGCAGTTTGGAGATTATAGTTTTCCTACCGGTTTTGTTTTCCCAAAAAGTGAAAACTGAGAAAAATGAGTTCAAAGCTTTCATGACATGCTATTTTATTTTGGGGTAAACAAAAATTAATAAACAATCTTGCTCCATAGGTCGGGCCCTACTCTTCAACACGGCGGTGCTCTGTGGCAAATCCTTCAATCCTTCTTATCTTTTTTTTCCAGCTTCAGAGCTGTTCATCGCCCTTGCCTTCGCTCGTGAAATACATTGATGGGTTGCTTGCTGGACGTGCTTCATCGTCTGGACTCCATGTTCTAGTTCCACCTTGTCAAACACTTTCTCGATGCCATGTGCACCCCCATTAAATTCTAGTACAGCCAAGGCTGCTGTAGTCACCACGGTTCTTGGTGATGCAAATTCGGTCTTCAGGTGATGAACCATCATCGCAGCTCGAAGGGTTCGCTTTGGTCGGCGGTGGCAGGCTTCGGCCTGGCGAATGCACAAACATACGCTCACTTGCTGTGTAGGCCTCCAGTGCTGTGTAGGCCTCTTGATTTGATGGTGCGTTTTCGCTTCCTGAAGCTTCTCCGCATTGAGGCCTTCGGTGCAGGCATCTTCTGGTCACACCACCGACCAACCACTGTTAGCAATAAACTCACAGAAGGAAGGACAGGTAACAGATAGCAAGCGTCTAACAAAACGAAAGCGGGAGCGACTCCGAATGGCGCAAAACAGCGGTGGGTGGTCACAGGGTATATTTCCGCCAATCCCAGCTCCTGTTTCGGTATGCCAGCCACTCTGCAGTTGCCACGACCAGAAATATGCTATATGTCTTTCTTTTTTACTTTTTCGTTCATAGCCTTGCTTATTCTTGACAGGTTTTCCGTCACAAAAAAACGCGAAAAACAAACTTTCTAACGTGGGCATTCACTTCTCGTTTGGTTTCTTGCCCGCACTACAGCCACGTCTTGAGAAGAGCATTCATAGAAGCCTTTAACAGCCTACCACCGCCTCGTGAAAATTAATGTTCTTCTTTTCTACTGCTCAGATAACAACCAAACTTGGTGACAATACTCCTCATTAAATCAGCGATCCGAAACAACTCAAACTTAAAAACTGCATTTTTTCTGAAAATCAGTATTTTAGCCTCGCATCCCCCTTAAATAATTTGTTAGAGACACCAAGGTATCCGTACTTAGCAACCTCACTGAGCAGATGAAATGAAATGCTGAGACTCAGCGCGGTGTCTAACCTGTGTTGCTCCAACAGCCTAAATGCCAGCCAAGGCATGGTCCTCGTTTTCCACCACATGATAGAAGGTAACAAGGTAACCATGTGGGTTAGTTGGAGTATTTTCAGACATAATTTCACCAGCGAAAGTACGAGACACCAGGAGAAGAAGAACACACGAGAACGCTGGATAGAAGGTAAAGCCATTTTCATTGTTTATTAAGTACAGCCCCTGCAAACTCGTCACTCTGCTCAATGCAACATACACGAGTTCTGCGGATGGTTCTTAAAATAGTCAACCATGACTTCATTGTATGTTGGCAATGGATGCATCAAGTTCCTGGTGGGTGCAATACCCAGTAACCCTATCCTGAGCTTTGCAATCTATAGACCCATCACCAGCTCAGGATACAAGCAGGTTGAATGCGTCTGCATCCTTATTAGCATAGTAGAGGCAAACACCACTAGGGCACTTTATAGCAGCCTCTTCGGATGTCACAAACCGGGCTACTGTAACAGTCATCATCATCAGATTAACTGCACTAGCTGCAGGACAAATGCCTCTCTCACATCCCTCCAATTAACCCTGTCCTGTGCCAGCTGCGGCCACCCTATCCCAGTAAACCTCTTTAGCTCTGGGACTGGGCCCCGCCCATGAATACGTCATCCGCTGACGTTCCTTTTGCAACTTCCGGTTGTCGCTCCTAGCACCCCAGCGGCAGCGTCGGCGGCGTGATTGGGGCACGCGTCGGGTTTCTTTGCTTGTCGTCTGTTGTAGTTAGCAGTAATGGACCCGGACCTCGAGGCGAGACTGCTCGCTCTTACGGCCGCGATGGGCATCGAGAGCCCTATGCGTTCACGCCGTACCGGCTGAACGCCAGCGACGACAGTAGCGACTCAGCGAGCCAGTGCGAGTGGCTCCGGAACTCCCGACAGAAGGAGGCGGCAGAGGAAAATCGAAACCATATGCGCGAAGGCAATGCCCTGGCTCGCGCTTGCCCGAGAGGGTCACGCGGCGACACGAGCAGACGGTTTTCACGGCAACCGGAAGTGTGCCTGGACGCCGTGGCTCCAGCGAATGACAGCGCGTGGTGACCTGGTGACGTCATGGGTACAGTGACGTCTTTTTTCACGATTTTAGTTTCAAAATCGGTCACTACGAGCACACCAATCGGCCGGCAAATTTTAAAAAACATGGTTTTTAAAAATTCATAATAAATTCCCGGCTCAGTTCCGAAGGATCATACTTGGTGTGAATGCTTCTTAGCATCATTTCTAAGCATTGAAAACATTTACAAGTGACTTTTTATTCATTGCATAGTCCCTTTAAGGAACATAGGTTATCTTGCCTTCACATTATATGCCCCAAGCCCATTTCTTGCCCTTGATTTCGACTTGGATGTTATTAACCCGTGTTTGATCCCTGACCCACTCTGCCCTCTTCTTGCCTCTTAGTGTTACACCTATCATTTTCATTCCATAGCTCGCTGTGCTGTCCTTAAGTTGAACCATTTTCATTAGCCTCCCCGTTTCTGTCCCATAGGTAAGTACGCTCAGACCATTTATAACGTAACAGCTTATAATGCGGGACAGCATTATGTGTGGCTTTTTGTGACAACTGCTTCGTTTCCCGTCAAATTCAATGTATTGGTGTGCTGCTTAATACGCGGCAGTGCGTAACCGAAGACCGCGTATAGTGCGGGCAACTAGCGTGCTTCCCAGATAGCGCAAGAAGGGGGCAACAGGCAGGGCGGGGGAGTGCTGTCAGTGTGGTTCAAGGCAAGGCTGAAGGCAGGAGACGATAGAAAAAAAGAAGCCGCAAAGCAGGCGTTTTTCCTTTCACTCTCCAATGCGCCTCCGTTGGGCACACTGATTGGTCAAAACTTCAAAGCGATGCCACGATGGCACGGCCAGACGAGCATGCTGGAGCGGCGGCTGCGGCGGCGCGCATGGCATGACGCTGCAAGCGCTGCTCATACCATGCGCGCATGCGGCAGCATCTTGTCATGCCTGAGCCCATGAGCGAGATCTATGTCGTCACGTGTAGCGAAAAGTTTAAAATATAGGCAAGGCAACACAAACGCGAACAAATAAACTTCTGAGTGATTACAGTGTTGTGTGCCTGATGCGTTGTCAGGTGCACGTTGAAAGGTAGGCTGGCCATTCAGAAAACGCGAATGCATGGAAAAGCTATGTTTTGGTTACACTGCAGTACCGCTTATAATGCAGATATTCCCAATTCCTGCGGTATGCGTTATAAGCGGTCTATGCTATTGGTAAGATACAGCTGTTATATACTTTTCTCTTGATGGGTATAAGTAAACTGCCATTCATGATCTGAGAGAACCTGCCAAATGCACTCCATCCCATTCATATTCTTCTAGTTATTTCACTCTCATGATCCGGATGAGTGCTCACTACCTGCCCCAAGTAGACCTAATCCCTTACAACTTCCAGCATCTCGCTACCTATAGTAAACTGATGTTCCCTTCCAGGACTGTTGAACATTACTTTGGTTTTCAGCATATTAATTTTCAGGTCCACTGTCCTGTTCTGCCCGTCTTAACTTATTGATCATGCATTGCAGTTCATCTCCTAAGTTACTTAGCAAGGCAATGTCTTCAGCGAATCAGAAATTACTAAGGTATTCTCCATTTACTCTTATCCCCAACTGTTCCTGCTGTGTCTTGGATAGAGACATGCACAGCAACACACAACATGTTTAATATACACAGAATTACATACGGAACAGCTACGGCACCGATGGCTGAGGCGCGAAGTGTTCTTTCAAGACGGCCAACAGTTGCGATACTGTTTTGGTATCCGGCGCTGCCGGCGCCAGCAGCGATCATGCCAAGTCAAAAGTGGCAGCGCCGCAAACGCTGAACAAAAGAGCGCTCTTCCTTTCCGCTTCCCTAATTCCATTCACCTCAAGGAAGAAACTGAGCCACGCCTGATAAGCAATCCACTTCTCTGGACAGGCCGGGTCAAATTCCTCGATGTGGACAAGGGCTGCCATCTTCCACTGGAATGGTCGAAGACTCCGTGAACACAGCGGGTTAGGACTAGTATTACGCACGCACCTTCAGCGGCACTGGTGCCTCACTGGCAGCTCCCGCTTCGTCTTCTGCAGGCTGTATCCCATCCTCGTCGCCACTTGTAGTGTCTTGGAGACGCGCATCGCAACACACAACACACATGACCAACATACACACAGAATTACATACGGAACCGCCACGGCACGCACAAGAAGGCACTGGCATGTTACAGATCCCGTAGCTGTTGGCAGTGGCCGTCACATGCCCTCTGGCAGTCACAGCAGCCACCACTGGCTGTGTAGTGCATGTTCTTGCAGCGATGGCGCCACAGTACTGTGCACTACACAACAGTTCCCAATCCTGGCCTCTGAATATCTCCTGTAAACAGGCAGTGAACAGCATTGGCAAGATTGTGTCTCCCTGCCCGACACCCTTCCTTACTGGAAATTTATTACTGACTTTATGGAGGACTATGGTAGCTGTGCACCTGCTGTAGATATCGTCCAGTATTTTTACATAAGGCTCTTCTACACCCTGATTCCGCAATGCCTGCTGAAGTTTCGACTGAGTCAAATGCCTGCTCGTAATCTGTAAAGTAAAGGCTATATACAGGCGATGTTGATTTTGCGCATTCCTCAATCGCCTGATAGTGTGAATATGCTCTGCTGCCTAGTACCCTTTATGAAAGCCTGCCTAATCATTTGGTTTATTGAAGTTTAAGGTTGTCCTGGCTCTATTAGTGATTACCTTAGTAGATACCTTATAGGCAACGGACAGTACGCTGATCGGTCTCATTTTTCAAGTCCTTGATGTCTCCTTTCTTGTGGATTAATATGATGTTAGCATTCTTCCAGGATTCTCAAACACTCAAGGTCATAAGGCATTGGAAGTACAATATCAAGTACAAAGTCGCCTCTGTCCTTCAGCAGAGCTGCTGTTACCTGATCCTCACCAGCTGCTTTCTCTCTTTTCATTGATCCTAAAGCTTTCTCTATTCCCTCTGTCATTACTGGCGGGACATCCCAGTGCTGTGCGGTACTGCCCGTCTCATTAACACCCCGATTACACTGGCTACTCTATAGGTTTGTGTACAATTCTTTGGCTACTTTAACTATCATATTCATATTGCTAATGACACAGTCCTCTTTGTCTCTTAATGAATACATCTGGTTTTTGCCTACGCCTAGTTTCCTCTTCACCGCTTTTAGTCTATCTCTAGTCTTTAGAGCATGATCAATTCTCTCCACATTAAACTTCCTTATGTAGGCAACCTTGCGCTTATTTACTGATTAATTTTGATAGCTCTGCCAGTTCTTTTCTCTTTGTGGAGTTAGATGCGTTCATGCTTTGGCATTCCTTAATTAAATATTTAGTCTCCTGAGATAGCTTGCCGGTATCCTGTCGAACCAAAATACTGCCTACTTCTACTGCGCATTCAGCAATTATAGCTGTGAGATTATCGTTCACTGCTTGAACATTAAGGTCGTCATCCTCAGTTAAAGCCAAATATCTGTTCTACCATGCAACAATATCCTGAATTCCTCTACTTTCCCTCTAACCACTAACTTGTTAATGGGCGTCCGCTTCACTAGTTTCTTCTGTTCCCTCTTCAAGTCTAGGTTAATTCGAGACCTTACCATCCTGTGGTCGCTACAACACACCTTTCCGAGGACCTACACATCCTGCACGATGCCAGGGTGAGCACATAGTATGAAATCTATTTCATTTTTAGTCTTACTATTGGGACTCTTGCACGTCCATTTCCTGTTTTCTCATTTGCGGAACAATGTATCCGTGATCCGTAAATTATTTCTCCCTGCGAACTCTGCTAATAACTTCCCCCTGTAATTCCTAGAGCCTATGCCATGGTCACCTGGTCACCTACTGCCTTGTCTCCAGCCTGGTTCTTCCCTACCTTGGCATTGACCTCACCCATCAGTACAGTGTACTGTGTTTTGTAGCGATAACTACATTACGCTACCATTTCGAGCCTTCAGCACGGTGCCGTGGTCGCACGTGGTCACGTGGTGCGGAGCAGCTGCCGGCGGCGGGAGGGGGGGGGGAGTGAATCACATCCAGGGACGAAGATGAAGAAGGAACGCCCAGCGAAACAGAGCGGCAAAAGACTTTGCAATTCGACTGAGCGAGTTCCATTCGACCAGCTGTAGCTATCGCGTCACTCCAGGTTTAACCAGAGCTAAACCACAGCCATTTTTCACTTTGCTCACTGCCGATTCCAGAAGCTATGATCTGCTCATCATAGCTAGACGCAGGTGCGTAGATCTGTACCACCTTCATTTGCACCTCTTATTAAGCCTAATTACAACAGCTGCCACCCTCTCGTTCATACTATAGAAATCCTCTATCTTGCCAGCTATATCCTGATTGATGAGGAAACCTACACCTAGTTCTCGCCTGTCTGCTAATCGACGACAGCATAGGAGGTTCCCGGCTTTTAACACTGCATACACTCCATCTGTGCTCCTAACCTGACTAAGCCGTATGATATCCAATTTAATACCCGCTGATTCCTCTAACAGCACTGCTAGACTAGCCTCACTGGATATGGCTCTAACATTAAACGTTTCCAGGTTCAGTTTCCAATGGCGGCCTGTCAGGAGCCAGAGGTTCTTAGCACCCAAGCCAAGGGGTAATTGGTTTGGTCATATGGGAGGTTGTAGCCAAGTACTACACCAGCGTGGCCAAATGCTATTTTGTTGAGGGAGTGCATTGTTGATTTTGGTCACAGAGATTAGGCCTAAGCAAGACGTTTTTGTCATACAACGCTTCAAAGATGGCTGAATGTCTATTGATGGCCACGAGCGTTGCAGGTGACCGCCAACAAGGACAACACTGAAAACAATTGCAGAAGTTTGAGACGCTATGCTTGCAGATCGCAGGCAAATAATCCATGATGTCTTTGATATTGTAGGACAGTCTTTCAGGACAATTTTCTGAACAAATGTCCAGGAAAGTGGAGGAACAACAATCAGCTGCTCTAACATGACACCTAGCCCGCTCACACATCACTTGTCGTTCGACAGTTCCCGACTTCCAAAAACACAGGAAAGCTTCCGCAAATGCCCTGTCCACCTGACCTTGCCCACTGTTACTTTTTATTGTCTCTGAAAATGAAATTGAGGTAGACGGGACATCAATTTAACACAATTCAAGAGATTCAGTCAGAATCACAGGAGTTCCTCAACACACTCACACCTCCACGGATGTGTAAAATCATGAGAGAAATGCTCGGAGCCGTGAATACATGCTCAAAGTGACTACTTTGAAGGAAGCAGTGCAAACTAGGAGTTAAGGTGACCACCCATTTTTCAACAACTGAATTCTTGGAACTTTTGGGTAGCACCTCATACAGAGGAACAGCTTGGAGAAGCTCAACTTAAGGCAAAAGCATTTCTCTGGACACCATATCACACAGGTACACAGTTTCGCTGAACATTCTGCGCTTTATGTTCTCTCCTCGACTAGACGTTCATAACAGTTCCTTTCACACCATACTGACCACTGTTATACAACAACCACCTCACTTGCATGAATGGAATCCTTGGCAAGATAAGCCGTTCTGCTACCGCCTTCAATGGTATTGGTTTGTGGGGTTTAATGCCCTAAAGTGACTAAGGCTATGAGGGATGCCGTAGTGGAGGGCTCCGGATAATTTCGACCACCTGGGATTCTTGAACGTGCATTAACATCGCCCAGTATATGGGCCTCTAAAATCTCGCCTCCGCGTTTAACGGGGGCAAGTGCAGAGCTTTTAAAGCGACCGCGTTAAGGGCCCCGTGTCGCAGAAAAGCTGGTGTCGTTGGTCGTGAAGGAAAATCCCAGAGGCATTAATAAATAAAACCGAGTAGGAAACTGGTCGAGTTGGGGAATCGAACCAGGGCCTCTGGAGTGCGAGACAAGCATGCTAACCACTCCACCAAGCCAGCTCGATGAGTTGGAAGGAAAAGAGGCGCGTTTAGTGAATACGGTGTTGTCTTAGAAGGGTGCTTTAGATACATGTACTGTGGTGTATATTAGTAATTATGAGCATGGAAATTACAGAAATCGCAGTTAAGCGAGTAGCAAAGTAAGTTTTAGCTACTTTTCCTCTTCGCTTGGCGCGCACGTAGCGCCACCAGGCGGCGCCCACCACTACCTCCTCCTCGCAATGTACACCACTGCTCCAACAGATAGCGCGTGATGGCAGCGCCTCCCGCTCGTCTTGCTCATTCGGGCTCAGTGGGGCCGGGTGGGGACGCAGGAATCACACGGTGAGCAGCGCCCATCCAAGGCCCGTTCACCACGAAGCTTGCGGCTTGCTGCCCGCTCGTTCGGTGCGGAAGCTATGCTGGCATTCGTTGCACTGGGTTTGTTGAGAACGATGTGCCAACGAACTACGACTGCAACTTGAGTCCCGCACGTTTCGGCAAGGCGCCTGGCAGTGCTTCTACGTGGTTTGCCACCCCGAGCATCAGCAGCATCAGGTTCATGCGGCGTCAAAGACGTTGGCTGTGAGCGAAAAATCCCGGAGGGATTAAAAAGTAAAAAAAGAGTACCAAGTTGCTCTAGGTAGGGAATCGAATGTAAGGATCTATGGATGTAGAGAATGACCTTCTTCATATATGGGAATTAACCCATCACGCTACCGCGTCATACCCTCCACTTGAATGTCCCCTCCAATTTTTGGTGGATACTTATACCTGTTTGTAAAAGAGTATAATGGAAGCTTCTTGTCCTTTAAAAGCGACAATTTTAAGGTTCTACAAACCTTGAAACCACTGGTGTCCATGTCTGCAAAGGCCGGCTCCAACACAACCATTGAACCATGGCTAAGTCTTTCTTGTGCCTCAGTCATTCACACTGAATATCCATAACCAAACGGGTTACCCAGAAAGTCATGTTCTAAGATCCCCGTTGCAGCCATGTGCTGTGCCAAGCGTTCTTCAGATTTCCACTTGCGATACGCTGCTTGAGCTTCAAGTTGCACAGCTCGTTCTTCAGCAGTTTCCTCTGCCCGCTTATCTCTGTCAGCCTCAGCAGCAGCTTCAAAATAGTGTTGTCATTGCTCAGCTGTTTCATTCACTCGTTTCGCATGTTTCTGCAGTTTTTTAGCCTCTTCTTCTGTTTAGCCACATCTTTGGGCCACCCTCGCGCCCCGGTTGCCTTCTTCACCACTCTTATCAGTTTGGTTGACACTGGCGTTCTGCCTCAGACAACCCGGATGGCACCGCTATTCATGGTTAGACTTCACAAGGCATGGCACAACTTATGCAGACAACACTCGTATACCAAGTGCCATGCACTGAATCTGTATGCGTCATGCCTCTCTCACAAGGCTGCAACTGTGTGACGCGTCTCTCCTATAGGCTCAGCCATGCAATGTGGCGCGCTCTCATTGCTTAGAGCTGCACAATTCTCTTCCTCGTGCACCTGCTCCTCCGCCTCTCCACTGTGGCGCAGCTGTGAGGCTCGGTTTTCAAGGTCAAGCAGGCTTCAAACAAAGATCGGCAAAATCAGTGAGTGTGGCCCTTTAGTGCTAGCACACTAAAAAAGTGCAGCGTAAGGCAGTAGTGGCCAAGCAACGAACCAAATGCAAAGTACCATCAGAAGGGGCTGGAGCCAAGAGGCTGAACAGCTGAACAGAGAGACGAGGAAGCAGAGCTGGCACAGACTGGCAAGTCAGCAGCAGCGGATTCCGACGCCAGAAGCCATAACTCCTTTCTGAGGCCGCTGCTAACAACACTAAAAATGCATACATACGTGCCCTGTATATGGCCATCAACAAATTGCCAATGACTGCATCTTTTCTAAACTCATGCTGGAAAGTAAGAGCATTGTTACCATAGAGAAATGTGGTTATAAAGCTAGCTATTTGTTCAAAGCGTTTACATGCAGCAGAGATGGACAAGGCAGCACAACTCCTTTTAAACATTGGTGCAATATATGAATTTTTTCAGTCAGATGCAAGACTGGCTATTGAATATGATGTATATAAAGAATTACAACACAAAACAAATTACCATAGCATACGCCACAAAAATTGATAGACAATTACGATGCTAGCCAGTACTGCGAAATTTGAGTGCAGCTCTTCCCACGCCACCTGCAACCGCTGGCAGGTGTTACGCTGCTAGCCACCCTCCGGATCTTCCCATGGCAGCCACCTTCCGGTTGTCCATTATGGCATGACATTGCTTCAGACATTAGTTGCTTATAATGAGGTTCGTCTGCACAGTGTAAGGGCAGCAGACAAAAGTGCGCTACTACATGCATGGCAGTATTACTGCCTTAAGGAGTCATATGGGTAACAAAAACAACAATTTTTAGCTATTTTTTGCTTATTTTATTATGTGCAAGCCTTTCTCTTTTATGTGCAACAATACCAGAGCCAAATATACACTTGAAATCACTAAAACCTGTTAAGTAAAACGGCCAATTTACCAAAAAATGTGCATAACTGAGCTACTTTCACGGAGTGGAGGGCTTCACAAGAGACCTAAACTGTACCAACAACGATCTCTCAACTGTGAAATTTTGTCTCCTGGCAGAAATATTTAAAAAATTTTTGTTATGGGGCATGCTCCCTAAGTGGTACAGTAGAATCTCGTTACAACGAACTTCACGGGACCGCCGAATTTAATTCGTTATTTTGAAATATCGCAGTACTGAAAAACTGAAAAACCTTTATTTTCATGTCAGTAATGCATCACAAGAACTAAAATAACGTACCTTTGCAGCAGATTTATGTATTGGTAAGTAAATAATAAACGATAACGCTGGGCACAGTTTAACTACAATTTATTGCTTGAAGAAGTCTGTTATCTTCTTCTGGCGAGTAGACGACAAGCGCTGCAGGACGAACGCCTCCACATCCTCGACCTTCCTGTGCACGTCATCGGGGACATCTTTTCAGCACCCGAGGAATGATCGGGTCTTTTCTAGAAAGACTAGGACATCCAAGCCGGAAACAATCTCTTCCTCTTCGTGCGCTGATCCAGTGTCGGCATCATCTACATTCTTCTTGCTCATGCACTTGATTCACGATGTCTTCGGTGGTGAGCTCCGCGGATGTATCCGCCACGCTGTCGCTGTCCACATAATTCTAAAGTCGCTGTCCACGGTAGTTGCCCAGCCGCAGACGTTTTCTTGAGGGAGCGACTCTCGATGTAGTTTTATGATCTTGTCCAGATCTTTGAGCATCGTTGTATTTGTTGACTGTGTGATGTCAAGCTCCCTGCACAAGTCCACTTGCTTTTTTCCAGCATTCAGCTGCAACAGAATGTCCGCTTTTTCTTTAAGCAAAAACTGGCGTCGCTTCTTTTTAACGCGGGGGCCAGGAGAACTCATTGTCAGCAAAGCTAATGCACGACACAATCACAGCGCCGATAACTTTGCAGATCCTACCGTTCGCTGTCGACGTGGTGACACTGCGCTGAATAGGCTTAAGACTACAGCGCAGTATGCGACCACACGCTGGATGGATGATAATGGCCTTACCCTTTGTATCGGGCGGCAGCTTGCGCCGCCTAGCCTATATTCATTCAATGCGACACTAGCGTTGATGCCGATGCCGCTGGGGCTGTATCCGTTGCAACGGGTTCCCCAGCGCATAGCTGCTGCTTCGGATGATGATGATAGGCATCAGCTTCAGGGATTTGGTACGAAATTTTGACGGAACTTCGCAATAACGAACCGTCTTGCGATGATTGCAAGATTAAATTACGTAAGTTATTCTGAAATATTCGGTAATTTGAAATTCGTAGGAGTGAAAGTTTTTTACATTTAAAATATAGGCATTTTGGCAGGGATTTTAAAAAAATTCGTAAATCTGAAAATTTCGTTAATCTGATGTTCGTAGTAACGAGGTTTTACTGTATTCGAAGAGTCATACCACTGAATGCAAACACACTGAAATGAAAATAAAACCGGGCAGCAGTTTAAACAATTTTAACAATAAAAGTGTATAGAACAGATAACGGAGTGTTAGTATGACTGCATGTTAGCGCACATCCCAGCTTACACAACAACAGGGAGAGTACTGACTATCATTTATTTACCAATTGAACACATTTCACATCTACTCCTCCTTTATCAATTAGCATAAAAATCAATGAAATAACTCTGTTTGGCTGAATTAAATAACTGCGGGAGATGGACAAGAGAAGGGTACAAGAGTACAAGAAGGTGAAAGTTGGTAGTGCTTGTCCTGTTTTCTTACTGTGAGTTTAACGTTGTGCGCAAGATGTGTTCAGTCAAACTCGTTACACTGAACGCACCTATTATGAATTATTGCCTATATCGAACTGTCCCCAAAATATTTTTAACAAACACATGCAGTTCTTACTTCACAGTCAAACCTGGATACATCAAACTTAAAGGGGATCGCAAAACAGTTTGATATAAAAAACATGGCAAAAGATAAGCATATCTGTAACCCAGAAGCGTGAATACAGTGCACCCATGCTAACGGTGCGCTTCCTGCTGAGTCATGCTGTCTGCAGCCTTACTGGTACACATCACTCGCTAGGTGTCGCTAGACCTAGCTCACTTTGCATCGAAACCACAGTGCACGGTGCTTCAGGAGAAGCCACCGCAGGATATTGTCACGACTGGTAGAACCCCGAGGAAAGCTGAAGATAAAAACGGTTTACTGGTCAACCAGAAAGAGTCTCTGCACATTTCAGCTTCTTCCTCTTCTAGCCTTGCACTTGTAGATCCAGTCGTCATCTTTGGCATCTTCTTGCATGCGGCTTTTGTCCCCCTCCTCAGGAAGCATAGTCTCGATGGTAAGAAAAGGAAGTAGGAGGTCAAGATCGGTCTGAGTAGTACGGCTTCATACGTACAACATGGACGATGTCGACTTGCTGCTGGCGTTGCTTGGATGTCGATAACCCGTCTGCCACCACCTCATATGTTACGTCGGTTAAACGTCTCAGCACAACATAGGGTCCGAAGTATCGCCGTAATAGTTTTTCGGAGAGTCCACGGCGGCGAATAGGCATCCAGACCCACACGTTGTCACCAGGTTCATACATTACATGTCTGTGGCGAAGATTGTAGCGCCGTGCATCATACTCCTGCTGAGTTCTGATGCGCACACACGCTAGTTGGCGAGCTTTTTCTGCGCGTTGTGCGAATTCCTCGGCGTCCTGATCAACATCGTCACCGTCGGCAGTCGGGAGCAACAAGGCATCCAGCATAGTTGTCACTGGTCGCCCATGAAGAAGGCTGAAAGGCGTCACGCGAGTGGTGCCTTGTTGTGCCCTGCGTGTTTCAGCTTCTTCCTCTTCCAGCCTTGCGCTCATAGATCCAGTCGTCATCTTTGGCGTCTTCTTGCATGCGGCAATATAAGAGGTCAAATTTTGTTACCGGTACGCTGTCAGTGCAAGCATATCTCAATTCGAATTAGAGTACAGCTTGTTTCTGCACCGCCTTCAGCAGCGAAGCAGCCCACGTGAGAGCACTCGCAAGCAAGCCTTCAGTCAGCCAGGCTGGCTTCACCGCATAGCAACCGGTGCATTAAACATCGGCTTCCCCGCATGACAGCAGTGCCGTGTTGAAAATGTCGGACCGAACGCCACCCTCAAGCACACCCTACATTCACCTTGTCATGCAGTCTCACAGAGCTAGCACTGCCAGCAAGTGCCCAAGGTCTAGCAGCCAGCTCAACTGCATGTGCGAAAAGATATTGTGGAAGTGCCATTAGGAGAAGCGCCACGTATAGGGGTGCGACACGCAGTTCGATATTTATTTTATTTATTTATTCAAGTTACTCACAGGCTCCTTTACATTGGAGCATTGTGTGAGTGGGGCAGTACATAGAAGTTAGAGAACAGCGCAAAAAAAAAAAACACAAAATAAGGACAGAAAATAAGGACAGAAGAAAAACTTTATACAATAGTTAGCAAGAGGCACTCAGAAGAATACAAATAAAGTAATACAACACACAATAATTACGTGTTTCAAAATGTGGCAACATGGAAATGGAACACGATTTGACAGAGAGGCTAAAAAGTGCACAAGTTAGTTCACTCTAAGCAGCAATAAAACATTTTTCGCAAGAATACACAGAACTGAGACAACTAGGCGAAGATTGCGGTTATTTTATCACGAAATGTAGCAGGATTTCTGGTATTAGTAGCATCGTCAGGAAGGCTGTTCCAATAGTTTATGGCACGTGGGAGAGCAGACATGTTGAATGCTTTTGTATGACCAAAAATACGCGTAAAGCTGCTATGATTATGGAGGCGATGAGATGTGCGACATGGCCGTGACAAAGGTAATGTGTGACTGTGAAGACTGAAAATCATTTTATGAAATAAGCAAAGAAGGGCTACGGTACGACGTGATTCTAAAGACTCAAGTGATAGCGATAACTTGATCTTAGTGACGCTGGAATGCCGGTTATAATCACGAGCGATGAAGCGTGCAGCACGGTTCTGTATAGATTCGAGATTACGTGTTAAATACGCTTGGTGAGGTGACCAGATGGGTGATGCAAATTCTAGTTGTGGGCGGACAAACGTCTGGTAGGCTAGTTTTCGAGTGTCAGATGGTGCACCATGAAGATTACGCTTTAAGTATCCAAGGGTTCGTGAAGCCTTAGCTGTAATTTTATTAATGTGTGTCGACCAGGAAAGGTTTCGATTTAGGTGAATGCCGAGATATTTATATGAGGACGCTGTTGTCACATGATTACTGCTGAGCGAGTAGGTGAAAGAAGAGTTTGAAAGTTTACGGCTGAAAGTCATTAATTTACACTTATCAGTGTTGACCGGCATTAGCCACATGGAACACCAGTTTGTTATATGGTCTAGATCTTTCTGTAAAGCGATATGATCGGTTTGATTAGAAATTCTGCGGTAAATAATACAGTCGTCAGCAAACAAACGGATGTTAGAGGTAATGTCGGTTGGCAGATCGTTAATATATATTAAAAATAGTAACGGGCCCAGGACACTGCCCTGGGGAACACCGGACGATACTTCAGAGAGAGAGGATGAACAATTATTTATACTGGTAAATTGTTTGCGAAATGGGAGGAAATTTCTAATCCATGATAGCGTTAATGAGTCGATATTTAAAGCAGAGAATTTGGCAATTAAACGACAATGTGCTACCCGATCAAAAGCCTTAGAAAAGTCGATGAAAATGCAATCAATCTGTTGGTTGTCATTCATGTTAGTCAGAACTTCGTGCGTAAATTCCATGAGTTGAGTATCGCATGACAGTCCTTTTCTAAAACCGTGCTGATGAGGGTAAAAAAAGCGGTTTTGTTCAAGGTGCTGCGCAACATTTGAAGCAATGATATGTTCTAGGAGCTTACATGCAATACTGGTTAAAGATATAGGTCGGTAGTTACTGATGTTACTTCTGTCTCCGGATTTGAACACGGGGATGACTTTGCCTATTTTCCAATCAAACGGAAGTTCACCTGTAGATAAAGACTGCTGAAAAATGTGATACAAGATTAAGCTGCTCGAGTTTATAGTGAGTTTAAGAATTTTGGTGTTGATTCCGTCAACACCAGAGCTAGTGGACATTTTAAGGTTTTTGATAAGTGACGCGATGCCTTCAACAGTTAATTCGATGGGGGTCATATATCTGTAGTCGACTTCGGCGGTGGCAGGAATGTTAGAAAGATCTTCATGGGTGAACACTGAAGTAAAATAATTGTTAAAGATAGTCGCACTTTCTTCGTCAGTAATGAAATTTCCGGTATTGTCCTGTAGAGCGATTTGGGTATGAGTGTTAGTTGGGGATATTGTACGCCAGAATTTTTTAGGGTTGTTGCGCATAAGGGATTGAAGATCATGAGAATAAAATTTATGTCTCGCTTTACGAACGGCACGGCAGTATTGTTTTTCGCAGTCTTTCTGTTGCAGTTTCAGAGAGGGAGATCCAGATTTTTTCATTGCTTTAAATAAGCGCTTCTTTTTATTCTTAATTGTGCGAAGTGACCTATGATACCATGGCTTAGAAATGTTGACCCGAAATGAAGTTTGTGGTACGTGAGCAACCATTAATGACAGCAACTTTTCTTTAAATAAGGTCCAGTTTTCATTGATGGTACGGGAAGAGAAAGTGGAAAGGTATGAGGAGCAAAATTCTTGCAGACCAACGTTAAGAGCTTTGCAATCAGTTTTTTTATAGTTGAAGATGAGCTTAGACGTTAGATGCCGCGTATGTGATGACGAATGTCCTGCTGAACGGGTGTTCGATAAACGTGAACACTGCTATACATTTGCATGATCTTTAAGGGGGTAAACTGACAGCTCGATATAAGCAATGATTTGATATATCCAGGTTCAATATATCCTGGATCGACTGTATATATCAAACACAGTTTTCCATAAAACGGACAGATAAAACTGCCGAGTGCCAGGCTGTGTCCACTCAGATGGCAGGCGTTGCCTCACTACATGGGTGACTAGTGGTGGTGTGGCAAGCATTAGTGCCATGGTTCACCTTTTATCTCGCATTTACCAACAGCACCACAGAAGATATTAGAGCAAGAACCGCTGGTAGCCTGGCAGTTAGCACCCGTTAGCACCCCTCACACCCATCGATAGTGCCCCGGAACCAGCGACACGATAAGCTGTAGCTTTCCAGCAGATATCCTGTGCTCACCCCGACCGTCACGGAGCGGAGGTGGTGAAAACGGCGATGGCTTTCATCTGGAGCCCGATTTTTTGAGCAACACCGTTGTAATGCGAAGAATCCACCATAGATAGCATTTGACCTGCCACCGCCGCATACTGCGGTACTGTGCGGAGAAGTCAACCTAATTAGCATTTGCCACTCAGTTTTTTGGGGCCTTCCTGCTGCCGCAAGCAGCTTCAGTACGGTGCCAAAACTTCGGAAAAGGTCTCACCCAGTTGCTGTTCTTTCCATGACTAAATTTTGCTTCTTCAGCGTCCAGTTTTAGCAAAATATTATATTCCGAATTTCAGCTTTATTGAACTATTTTACGATTTTTTTACCAGTTCGCTATAACGAGGTTTCACGTATGCTTTCCCTCTCCATGATGAAGTGTGTCAGGCAGGCACCTATATCAATTAGGCTCGAACGGCACACAGCAGTCACCTCAATAAACAACAGTTGCCTCTAATAGCCAGAAGCTCATCAGTTCAACAGAGTTTCAATAGATTTATTTTTTCTGGGGGGGGGGGGGGGGAGCAAAAATTTCATATACATCCGTCTGTCCGTCCATCATCACCAAAAGCACACGTTCAGACCCGTTAATGTCATTGGTGTTTAGCATTGTTCTCTTCGAAAGGTGATTGCTGTATAACAGCATGGTCCAATGATTTTGTGATAGCAAGAGGTGCCAGTCAATCGCAGTAACATAAAGTGAACATGCTGAACACTGGCCCTGAAAGTCAGGTGTGAGTTTTTAATACAAGGTTAAAAAAACTCCCAGAGAGTTGTGAGTGTATAATGGAAATGTTTAAGCCTTAGCTGTGGTAAAAGGTTAGGCATTTTCCCTCCCTCTCTTGAGCTTGACACATCGCTGGGGGTCTGAAGGTCCTGCTTCCTTCATAACATTGCAGTGGCGAGAAGGTTTAAACCACTACGCTCCTCTCCGATTGGCAAGCACTTGCCAGCTTTCTAAGCACACAGTGGCACAGCTGGGCACACAGCAGTGCACCAGGCGAGCCACTGCCGCCGGCGGTTCTGTCAAGGTTGCACAACGTATTGGCGCTCAGCCATGTTTGCCAAGAGCACCACCGTCCTTGCAGAAACTATCGTCAAATGAAACACAGCATGACGTTATCAGCACACAGCATCTTGTCGCTGTGCTGAGGTCTGCGCTGCGGATGGCCGTTAAAAAAAAAAAGCAAATTTGGGTTCATTACGCGAGCGGGTTCATTACAAGAGTATATACAGTATATCAAACAAATTCTGGTGAATTGTGCTGCTTTTTATAAACCGGGTCTGACTGCATGAGTGTGCAGAGCTCACAGCCACTGGTCGTTTCCGATCTTACTTCAGCACATACATACACCATCACCGCTGCCTAGACAAGCACAACAAAAAGAACAGTGGTCTGGGCACAGCACAAAGCCCAGATACAAAGTAGTAATGATGGTCTGCAGCACACATTTCAGCCCCGATGATTTCTTTTGGAGCACCACTTGTGGGCAAAGATCTTTACTGCCGTAAACTGTGAACATGCCCTGATGGAAACATTTGTAAGCAGTGATCACTTGAAAAGCTACTTTGCTTGTTAAGCTAATGCTAGTAGCTACCGATACTGGATGCAGAGATAGCTCCGTACACACTGCACACATTGAAATGCCCAGAAGAGCACCTCGAAGAGCACCTGCACAGTGAAGTGGTTGCTACTGAAAACTGTTTTCAACGACTTGTTCATGACTTCCCTGAGTCAAATCGTTGCTCACTGCTGGTGCTCCAGAGGAAATTATTGGGGCTGAAATGCGTATTGAAAACAGCCATAGCCACTGTTACAGCCTTTGCAATATAAAACATGATTATCCACTCCATATTGAGCTTAGAATTTACAGGAGATGCATGAAGCTTTATCTCACCTTCGATCACACAGTTCAAGCACTACAATTGCTTTTATGTTCTCTGCCCGCAATGAATGAATATTATACTACCATGCTGCCATTGCTATGTGCAAACGGCAATCAAAAACACCATACTATGCCAGGCTCAAGTACTTCTCAGGTGATACCGGAGACGGCTGCCTGATGGTGAAACTTATGAATAAGCTAGAGTCATATGGTTCTTAAGAGATAGCAGCACCCACGAAAATTCGTTGTCTCTGAAGTGCAATCAATACCCCACAGCGGATAATGTTCATAGCTTAGTCGCTGCTTCTCTCAAATAACCAATTTTTGTGCACGTAAAAGAACTAAAAATACGAAGTTGCTCTCACCTTTGAAGGCTGACTTCCTGTGCAAATCTCCCGAGAGTGCTGAACAGATCCCCAAGTGCAACAGCAAGCTCATTTCTCAAAGTCATACCTGGCAAGAGGCACGAATTCACTTCCGTGAAATCAGGGAAATGCACAAAAACATTTCTCATCCTTACAGTCTTGAAATAGGAAAGTCGACACATGTGATAAGCTTTAGCAAACATTTCAATCACACACAAGTGTTTTGCTGGCATTATATTCAAGCAAGGCGTCAATATAACCTGTCAGCAGAACCAATTTTCTCACTCTGAAACTGCACAATAACAACTTCCAATATCATCACATAATGCTGCACACAAGCTTCTTACTTTGAAATTTCTTGAAATATACCACATTCAGAACAGAGACCAATATTTACTAGATGAAACACTCTAAAACAAGGGCTTCCGGTACATCTCCTGCAATGCAATGCAATTCCGGCTAGTTTCAGTCAATGGTTCCATGCCATTTTGTTGCAGTTAAATTTACCCTGCTGTGAGCGTTAGCATAGGTATGGTATGGTATGTGGATTTAACATCACTACACACAGGCTATGAGACGTCGTAGTGGAGGGCTCCAGATTAATTTTGCCCTCCTCTGGTTCTTTAATGTGCACTAACACAGTGGTATGAATGACCAAGACCATTTTGAAGCACGCCTTGTAGCAGGCAAAACAGTTTGTAGCAGTTTCCTCATGTGTTGTAGCAGGAGACCAATATTGAGAACTAAGGTAAGCAAGAGAATTTATATCCTTCAACATAAAGACTCATCACACGGACGTACAAACATGAGCACCCCATAGTAAACAATGTGCAAATCATGAAACTCTGATGCATAAACAAAAACGGACAGGAAAATAAAAATGGCATAATATATAATATCTACACGTGCTGGTATTCACTGAAAACTATTGCTCAGAACCAACCTTTCTAGGTTTCTCGAAAAACTCGTCCTGACCCCTCTGCCCTATTTTAGTGCGAAAGCACTTCTACCTGTGCTCCCCGGGCTTCAGCAGTGTCTCTCTGTGTATGTGTGTGAAGACTCTGAGCAGTAAGTGTAACTGGCTCATAGAGTCAGTGGACAACTCAATCCCACTGTGAGTAGGCGGTTGCACCCACCAACAAACTGAGGCAGTAGCGCACCTTTCCTTTTCTCAAAGCCAGCAGAAGGTTTAGACCCTTGACTCTGAGGAAAGGAAAGGAAGGGCGCATAACTAGGTCCCTGGGTCAGTGGACACCTCAATCGCTCTTTGAGGTACACGCAGTGGAGTCCACCTCCAAAAAAACAGTGCTTTCAAAAAATATTCTGGGCTTAACAATGCTAAACTGCTAGCAATTTTTTCTTTGCATTTTTGCAGGTGACCGCTAGCATGAGCACAGCTAAGCAACTTCAAATGTGTTGTATTTCAGACAACCATGCACTACAATATCTAATCATACAGACAACCATGCACTACAATATCTAATCATAAACTACAGCTTGATTGAGCAACAGCATAGTGCAGTGGAGGAAAGTGAAAATGTTTCTGTAGTAGGATATGAGGTGATGCTTGTGGTAAATGGCACCATTGTCATACACTACAAGGAGATGTGGGAGGCATTAATATACAAACCATTTTATCAGGGCAACTCTCAAGAAACTTTCCGTGATATCTGACTGAGCTTGAGAGATACATTAGGCAGCGGTGCATCTGGATGGTCCTCGAAAATTTTGATGGGCACTGACTGAATGGGCGTCGAGATTGCCCGTGTGACAGGAATATTATGGGATTCTGAAGTTGCCACGCAACTCCTATGATAGGCAGGATGATAATTCTACCCTTATTGCATTCCTTATGTCACAAAAAAAGAATGGCATGCATTTTAGGCAATTCTTTGCAGCAAAATTTCTTAAAAGTTATCGGCAACAAATTACATATTACATAAGTGTGGAAGCTTCTAGCTTTACATAAAATTAAATGACATATTTGAAATCGGCACAGAGAAACACATTTCCAGAAAATTTTATAGCTGTCGCTATGATATTAATTTTTTTCAAGAATAGCCTTTTTGCTTAACAATTGCCTGAAGGCCCACCCTACCTTGGTAAAAGAATTTTCACACAAAAGATATGCGGAAGCGTGACTGACCTGGCCCAACAGGCTCAGTTCACTTGATGGCCTCTAGAAGGGTGTGCTACAAAAGAGGTCAATTTTTTAACAAAGGTGAACCATTTCAAGGTTCACCTCTTTGTATGCTTTTCTGCTCCATACAGGTCATATTTCATGAGCATATCCATTGAGTTGTGTGCTTTCGCACAATGGGCAGAGATTTCTATGACAAGGCGTGTAAGACAGTTGCTCGTCACAGGTTGTACTGCGGCTGGCTGCACCATCAGCGAAGGCAGCCACGAATATGGCGGATGCCCAGCCTATGCCTCTAGCACCCATTGCGGATGACTTCAAGTGAGACCCTCCTATACGGCTGCATAACTAATTAGAGGCAGGCTTTCAAATAATAATGGCAAACAAGTTGCAATGACTGTGATTCAAAAGTGTACACTTAGAGACGTGGACTACATATGTAAACAAGTCATTCATGGGTGGCCAAGAGCTATTACCTTGAGATTGTGGAAGCTCCAAGAAAGCTGAGACAACCTCCTGGCAGCCTCTCTTGAGCCTGTCAATAAGTTCTTGTTCCAAATGTTCTTGTGGTGAAAGCTTTTCACAAGCCAAGCAGACTTGTTTCATGTCATCACGGCATTGGCCAACCTCTTGAACTGCACAGAAAAGAGAATTCATGCATCAACTTCATTCTTACGAGCTCTTAAAGCTCCAAAAAGCACACAAATGCTCTCCATTAAGTTCTGCAATAAACCTTCATAAGCTGCCTAATAAAACAGAGAGCAACAGAGTAAGCCAGCCTACTGCACTTAAAATTTGGTGCTCCCAAATTAAGGGTTGCATTGTTAACATTTTGCTGACATGCATATAAAGATTCCAAGGTTTCTTTGAGTTGAGGCCACACGGTAGCAATGGGAAATAAACTGATCACCTGCAACTCAGTATTTTACACCTCCACCGCCTTCCCACATTCAGCTTCGAGACGCCATAGTCGTAGATCGACCCAGATTAATTTCGCCTCCCTGGGGACATGCACTGACATCGTACAGTACACAGGTGTTTTTACACTTCGCACCCATAAAATTGCAGCCGAAATTCTATTCGGTTGTTCCAGCTGCTACAGGTGGCAACAATCGAAGTACAACATGGTGGACAAGGCGGTAATGGTACTGCTCTCATAACAAAGTCCTTAGAATCAAAGTGGCTTCTTGATGCCGTGGCACCTTTCATGTGAAATTTATAGCTTAGATAAGCAGCAATAAGTCATTATGAGAGACTAATAAGAACCTACACGAGTTTGGTCAAATACACCTATATGAGCGTGAAATATCGCTTGCATGTAAGTGCCAAAAAAATTTCTTCAGCATTGAAATATGCACTAAGCTAGACACATTAAAGCGCGACAAGAATATTACATGAAGGTTTTTTGCTTGTTGCAGCGCATTCTTGTGTGGTGATTATTGTGCACTCCTACTATACCAAGCATGGTGGCTAATTTGTCTGCAGCACACGTTAGTCCCACATGAGGTAATAGAATAGGCAATGTGAAGTCCTCTTTGAAGCAGCATCTAAAAGATCATTTCTGCTTGATAGAACAGCTGAAATTATAGCGACTGAAATAAGTTTTTGACTAGCAGATGAAAAGTGACGCAATCAAGTAAGAAAACGCCTGTTCTCAAGAAACATTTGCAGTTTTTCAGCCATGTTGCACACTGCGTACAAAAAATTGAACGCATGAAATCTGCGTGATTCATATCAGCAGCCAAGTGCTTATTTAATCTCTGTGAACTGGCTGAAGCTGGGTGACAACTGTAACAAACTGCAATGCAGTTACATTCATATGGGACTGGGAATGAAGGAAAATGCCTCTTTTTCTGCTAATATCAGCCACAAAATATCACTACCACATTGCACACAATAGTTGCATACAACTCAAGAACGAAGCGGCTTTTCCCCGACGAAGGATCCCCTTCTAGTCAATGGCATTGGCCGATTCTCTCGAGCCTGCTAGCATGATAATGCAGGGAGCGGCTGATGAACGGCGATAGTCCCCTCCCTGCATTGTCACGCTCGCAGGTTCATGAGAATCGGCCGACGGCATTGGCTGGAAGGGGATCCTTTGTCGGGGAAAAGCCGCTTCGTTCTTGAGTTGTATCAGACTATAGTTCAGTATATTTAAGCACTACACTGCCTTTGTGCAGCTGCGATTGCCTGAAATTGAGCCCCCATTAATACGATCATCTACGATGGACTTATAAACAAAGCTCTGGGCAGGAGAGCATTCACTATGACTACTGGCTCATTCCAGCGGGCGAACAGGATCCTAAATGTGCCCGCGTGAGAGCAAACACCTTCCCATGGGCAAACGGGAGTGGGAGCACTTTCATCCAGTGATAGAACAGGAGCAGTTTTATTGCGGTGAGCGCAGTCGAGAGCAGTCTAGGCTGCTCCCTTGTAAAAAGCGGAGTTGTTCTTGCCGTCTGCCAGGTTCGTGTGTGCGATTTCAGCGAATGTGGAGAGCGAATTCACAAGTTTTAGAGCATGCAGATGGTGATTGAGTGTAGTTTTGACAAAGGTGACCTGAAAGAGACAATTGCTTACATCGCAGGACACACATACAATAAGCAGGATACGCCAGTATGACCCAGTTTGCCAAGGAATGCTTTAGGCAGCCACCAGCTGTCATCACCACCGCTTGCGGTGGCGATGATACTAGCGCTTAATGACACTGGCTTCCACTCTTAAGAATGGATCAAAGCTGTTCGCCGATTGGGCAATCACAGCCACCCTTGGGAGCCGTCAAGCACGCCATGGCTGTGAAGGAATCACTTTGTGACAGGTACACACGAGGTACTGAGGTTAAGTATGTGCGCACTCTATGATGAAACCTATTATTGATGGGCAGGAAAACCCTGGATGCCACCACAGCATCCAGAATTCATCCCAGCGCTTTTCACTTTTTCAAAAAATAAGTTCAAACAGGCAAGTGCTCTTGGCCGTTTTTCAACGCATGACGGTGCAGACAGCAAGAAAGAAGCCACCAGAGCAAGCTGTGTTATGTGTGTGTGCACACTTGCCTTACCCTCACCTCGGGCTTCGTACCGAGCCATCATCAGAGACTTTTAGAACTGGGGGACCCTATCGGTTAGGGAGATAAGGGGGTGCCAGTGAGGATGGGCAGGACAAAGTGCCCCCACTATTCCCCCCTATAACCACTATAGATAGGGCCCCCTTCTAAAAGTCCCTATTAAGCCCTAGAAATCCATCAGGTATCAGGTGCTGCCCAGGACAAGCAAAAGCAAAGCAAAAGCGAAGCAAACAAAATGTGCTCCTCCACACTAAGCTTTAGAGTTTATTAACATGACGATAATGACTGACAATGAGTCCCACCCAAAAGCCCTTACACATGCCTATTAGATAAGTGGGATGTACTTTTAGGTGCTTTAAGACTCTGACAGGACGGCCCCGTGCACCTGGAGCATGTCCTCGGACCCTGGAGGGATGCGGCTTCGGGTGCGCGTGGGGCAAAATAATTTTTTTTCTTTAAGATACGGGTTTTGCGGACACTCTTTGACAATCTTGTGTATGTTTGCGAGTGCATGAGTGTTGAGTATATGTGATTTCACCATTCACCCTTTATTTTTCCCTTTTCCTCTCATTTTCACCCTCCTCTTCTCTAATCTTCTTCTCTTCTTTCACCCACACCTGGACTAGCATGCCAGGCCAACAACCAGGCAGACGTCTTGTTTCATAAGCCTCCTCCTCTTCCTGCCCCTCCCCATCTCTCTCTGTGCAGCATCTTTAGTGGCCGGAAACACCCTTCATTTGGACACCTTAGTTTCGGACCAGGTAAAAATAAGGCGGCCAAGAGGGTACAGGATTGCAACAGAGGAGCTTCCTATCGTCCACCAAATGTGATGGTGAATAGGGTATATACAGAGGAGGTCTCTCCGTCCAGCACAGTACCCTACCAGTCAGGTTACAGGAGACAGCACAGCAAAATGAAAAAGGTAGATTGTAGCACTGCACTTTATGGGACACTTATGTCCCACTTTTTTTACTGCCATGTTTTGAGTTGTGAGCATAAAACCACAGTATCCATAGCTATCCTACTTGTAGCGTCACAGTGTGGATGTCTCCAAAGAAGCTTTTCTGCTTTTGTTTTAATAATGTTGACCCGATGGCAGCACATACCCGTGCCTTATGCGAACCATTCCGCTCTCGCGCGTTGCACGTGTTTTACAAAGAATTATGGTGCGCCCTTCAGGCGGTAAAATCATGAGCAGTAGGTGTCAAAAGTTTACTTTTTACGCACGAGTCCTTAAACGTCTTATTTACATTGTTTTTAAACGCAATAGCTTTAAGGAGCCCATGTCCCAAAAAACCTGGCGTCATCATCAGTGACGTTGACCCACAAAAGCAACATAGGAGGCAGATGGGCCACCTAGTTCACGTAACCTTGTGGCATCATCACAACCTGCCCACTAGATTGTGAGCAAACTGCGCACTGTAGTAGGTGGCAGTTAAATTAATAATTGGTCACAAGAGGTTGCCTCGCAAAAGCAACCTAGGTCGCACAAGCCCCACCGATGGCTGCACCTGCCATCGACGGGCAGTGGTGCATCTCTTAACTGCCGTATCACTGTGCCAGGAGTGGTACAAGGACTCCCAGGGACCTATGAATGTTAAGTAGAGGATGACGAACTCTGCATATATGAGCATTAAACTATTAAAGCTATCGCGTTATACCCTTAAGGCGGAGCGCAAGTGTCCCCTCCAATTTTTTTTCTGTTCTGACCAAACTGGCACGTCAAAAATTTGTGAAACATGTAATTCACAACCTTTTCGCACTATATTTCGTTTGTTTTACATTAATTTTCCACAAAACAAGAAAAGTAAGAACATGATCCACATGCAAAGTCTATGGAATGTCTCTTTGTACAATTTGCTTCTTGCGTTTTCAAAATGGAAAGTAGCCTGCTCCGAGTCAATGTAGCATGAACACTTCTTGACTACCTTGTCATTGAAAGTTGATTTTCATATGTTCTCTTAGTTGTTTGTATGCCTACACTAGTTAACATCAGATGATAAAAAAAAATACTTTTTTTAGAGCAAAGAGCTCTACTCCTCCCATGCTGAGCCGGAAGGTCATCTGACTGTTTGATTTGACCTCTAACAGGAGGTGCGCCACATGTGCAAAATCATGAGTGGCAGGTGCCTTGATCTTCTTCATCGATGCCATAGCTGCTAGCTTGGCAGTCACATCTGCCGCAGCACTGGCTGCTGCTCGGCCGCTCCTCCTAGCTAGTTGTGGCATGTGACGTGTCATGTGATTCGCTCGTGCGCTAGGCAGTCACGTCCATTACTGCGCCGCTCTGGACGCTCGCTGTTGCACTTGTGGCAAAGTGATGCATCACGTGATTAGCTCTCTCTGAAGTCTTGAAAAAATAAAGATAAACCAAACCTAAACCGTGCCTAACCATGCTTAACTAAGCTCTCGCTCTGTATATCCTGGCTCAGGTGAGCGGCTGTATTTCAGTGGTTAGTGGGACACATATGACCCAATTCAGATGATTTCACAGGGCAGCGGGACGCATATTTCCCATTTTTTTTCTCGAAAACCGTTTACACTACAGAGCTCAAATTTTGTACATTTCATAAGAAACTAATACGCATGGCTATGCCACCCTTAATAGGCAGTATGCATGGCTCAACCTTTTTCCCCACAATGGGTTAATATAAGTGAAGCGCAGCTAGCGCATTTAGCTGATTGTAAACAAGAGCTTGTACTGGTGCAGTCATCATGACTGGCGTATTCCTGGGGAAATTTCACGCTCACGCAGTAAATTCAGAATGGTGTACTCTTATCTTGAAGAGAGCACATCAGCTATTTGCTAAACAAGCAACAGAAAAAAGCCAGCAGCAGGTATCAAAATCAACAGCCACAAAGCCGAAGCAGTTGCAGCTGTGGGTGGGGCGAAGCAAAGGCTATCGGTCAATGAGGCCTGTGTCCGCATTTTGAAGGCATTCGAAATTCTTGAATGTATCCACAGTGCTCCGTTGACTCGTATGTCATCTGAGCCAAAAGCCATTGCAAAATTTGTGTAGCAGCGCAAGTTTGAGAGTCAAGTCAAATAACATTCAGTCTGAAGGCATTTGAAATGCCTAGCATGCATGCAGAGAATAGTGGGGAAGCAAGTGTTGTCTGTGATACACTGCTCTCAAAGCATAGTGACCATCACAGTGGCAACATAAGTACTCCTTTCCCCGGCATGCTACTGCCCACTCATCCACACTTGGCACTTCTGCTCCTGTTCATCCATTGGTATGTGCCATATGTTGTGTGGGGGAGGGGTAACAGTGCTAGTTTATGCTGCCCTTTAAGAGAACGCTGCTTGGAATTCGAGAGGAATGCATTGACGATGCTGCTTGCAGTGTAAGAAAGGGTGTCACTATGAAACACATGGGGTTGAAAGGCCCTACCCAAACCAGTTCATCACTGTTTTGTAGCGAAAGCTACACTAGGCGATAAGCAGTGCATTTCGGGTGTGTCCCTAGTCAATACTGCCCATGCACAACTAGTTGGGAGCCACAGGTGTTCCAATGCTATGCCTCCCCCCCCCTCAATATCCAATTTTCAATTGCCTTCTTTGTTCCTTTCTTCTTTCCCTGCTTCCTTTATCCCTTCCCTTAAGGCGCGCCATTTCCTTTCCTCAAAAACCAAACAAAACAAGTGAGCAACACTGGTGTTGCAACAATTTTGTAGAGGTCATGAAGAGCAAAACCACAAAATAGGACGGGACTGATGTCATACCAACTGGCCTACACCAAAGTCCTTCTAAATTTTGTAGAGGCCCTTCATTTTCACAAAAGGAAAGGCACACAACTCGCTCCCTGGGTCAGGGGACACCTAAATCTTGCTTTCATATACTTGAGTGACTGGTGTCTAATTGAAAAAACCTGCTTTGATTGGGTTCAGCACACTAAATAGGCAGTGCGCCCACCCTGCCAGGTGGCAGTTAATGGTTCATCCCGAGGTTGGTCACCCTAGTGAATGCTGGCACTACTGCTGCAGTGCAGGGTGTCTGCCACAACGTTGTCAGCGCTAATGCATGCAGCCCAAATCTCTCTCTCACCACCCCCACATGCTTCAAAGCATTGAGGCAGCCACACCGACAGCTTTCATTTTGTATATCCTCAGTAATCCATATTTTTTTTTTTTCTAGGTGGCAGGAATGATGTTTGCTTTTTCGAAGTTCATTAATTCACACATCATGGAATAACAAAAATTTTCCATTTTTTTGTCACGTATCAAGTTCTAATGCACTGCAGTCGCCCGCGGTTACCAACAAGCGTGGGTGCCAGTGTGCTGTGGGATGTTGTTAAAGATCCCCAGGGGATCGAAATTATTCCTGAACCCTCCACTATGGCACCTCTCTCCCCCACTTGCCCTTACAGCTGTGTCAGGTGTCCACCAAGATATGGGAGACAGTAACTGCATCATTACCTTTCCTCAAAAACCAATTTAAGTTTAAACTCCTTGCTCCAGAAAGAGGCTGTGGGGCAGTGCCATCTTCCCTGGAACTATAAAATCCCGTGACATTGACCTAAGCAGCCAAACGCCAAATTCACTGAGCCACTGCGGCGGGTGGCGGCGTAAGGCAGCAGCCGACATTGCATGTGCCAGCTGTAAAACAATGGTTTGTTTCAGGACAATACAAAGGCTTCTATTGCATCAATTCGGGTACAATAAGATCCCAACTTGGAGACGCTTTGTCCTGCAGTCACCACCTGAGAACAATATGTCAGAACCCACTAGGAGAAATTGGTTTGAAAATTGGTTTTTGGGGAAAGGAAATGGCGCAGTATCTGTCTCATATATCTGGGGGCACCTGAACCGCACACCGTAAGGGAAGGGATAAAGGAAGGAGTGAAAGAAGAGGAGCTGTAGTGGAGGGCCCCGGAATGATTTCGACCACATGTGGATCTTAACGTGCACTGACATCACACAGCACGCGGGCGCCTTGGCGCATCGCCTCCATCGAAACGCAGCCGCCGCGGTCGGGTTCGAACCCAGGAACTCAAGAGGAGACGCACTTTGTCTACAACAAGAGAACGCTCATCGACAGTTATTCGACACGCTCTGACGCAAAGAAAGCACAGGCAATGTCGTCAGTACATGGGCGACATTTCCGCAAACTTTAATTCTACAACGGAGGCCAGACTGCGGCAGTAAGGAACAGACAGCTGGCACGTGGCGGCTGTCACAAGGCTGTGAAGCATCCTATCAGATATTCAGTCTCTAGCCCACAAACAATTGACCTCGGATTTCAGGAAGTGCAGGTGCTAGACATCAATGCGCATAATAATTACAAAATTCTGAGAAATATACACGCTTCCAATGCAAAGCAATGACGGCTTTCCTGACCGATTACGGGATATATACGTACGCAGTCGCCTCCAAAACGTTGCTTTGTCGAAGTCTTCCGCTCCTTCTGGCATCTGGCCATGGTCCTCTGTAATTACAGGCACCGATTTGACACCACCATCAAAAAAAGGAAAAATTACATGCAGTGGAAGTTGAATAGACAATGCACAACTACTGCACTGTGCGACCTGCCCTGTGCGACGCTGACCATTACCGAACCGAACGCGGCGATGTAAAGCGACTACGCAATGGCACAAACGAACCTTTTAGCTTCCTGCTAACTTCTTGCAATGTTTCTTCCAGAGTCGCAATCGCAGCTTTTTCTGCCATGACTGTTAAAAACTGCAAACCAAAAAATATTCACAGATTCGGCGTTCTTAAGAGTTGAACTTGACCGCCGCATATACACCGCGGATATGGCGCCACAGACCAGCTGAACAGAGCAGCTTCGAGATACAGAACAACCGGTCTCGAGGGGAGCGCGCGCGCGCCGCCGCCCGCTGCCGCTACTCGAGCCCGGCCGTGGCTAGAGCTAGAGCTAGAGACAGCTAGAGACTAGAGTTTAGCGTTAGGATTTTGCCAACAAAAAGCGCCAGCAGGTGGCGCTTGAGATGTTACCAAAAAATTGCCAAAGAAAATACCTATGACAATTGTAGGGGATCTCTTTGTTGTTTGAAGCCAGGACGGAAGTCATGCGGCATATAGCTTGCTTGCTTAAGTGACTCTAGCTTGATTGTTGCTATGAGCGGGGGGGAGGGGGGGGGGGGCGAACTGGCCCCGACGTACTACTATGGCACCATAGTACTACGGGTCTCCTCGATTTGGCTGCACTTTCTGCACCAGTTCAGGAAGTGCAGCACTATTTGACAGTGCAGCTTGTGCCACCTGCACTTGGGCACTCGATTTGGCCTCGTGCTGCACGAGTGCTGCACGAGGTGCTTGGCGCGCTCCGTAGCAGACGGCTCCGCGGCCATGCTTGTTTTGTGAGCGGCGTTAAGACCATGGTTTAGATGGCCGCGTACCCGTGAAAAACGCGGCATCTGCGCCGGGCCCTCACCAAACAGCTGAAATGACAGTGCGCGCATACGTTTGTGTATGCGCGCGCGTGTGCGCGTGTCTGTGTACGCGCGTGAGCGACTGACTGGCATGGCGCACGTATGTACAGTATTGTGCGTTTTTATCGCTGACACATTCAAAAATTTCCCCGCCTCAACCGCTGGCTCATTTGCGGTGAAACTGCACATGATGCGAAAACGTAAGCGTCTACGAGAGATCGGCGAGCCAAAACCCGCAGACGACGCTTTTTCGCTGAAAACCGGCAGTGGCGCCATCTGTTTTCGGCAGCGGAAAGCGTGACTACTAGGCCGCCTAGGCGAGCGTTGCAAGGAGCGCGGGCTCGCCTCTTTAAATCAGTTGTTTTGATATTTTCCCGCTCAATTAGCCGAAAATGTTGTAAGCGCTTCAGTTGAAGCAGACGCAAATGCCGAACGGCCTATTCAAAGGGCCCGCGCTCCTTGCAACGCTCGCCTCGGCGGCCTAGTTGTGACGCTTTCCGCTGGCGAAAACAGATAGCGCCACTGCCGGTTCTCAGTGAAAAAGCGTCGTTTGCGGGTTTTGGCTCGCCGATCTCTCGTAGACGCTTGCGTTTTCGCATCATGTGCGCCTGAACTAAGTAAGTACCATTGTCAAACTTGCTACGATACAAAAGTTACCATAATACGCAAGCTCTGTGTGCAATTTCACCGCAAACGAGCCAGCGGTTGAGGCGGGGAAATTTTTGAAAGTGTCAGCGATAAAAACGCACAATACTGTACGTAAGTACGTACTGCGTATGGGTTCGCATCTTTCTGTCCAGCCTCGCACATTGCTTACACCATTTCTATTTTGTGTGCAATTATTATTATAAACGCAGCACGATGGAGCGCTTCCATAAGAGGCAGGTTGTGAGATGTTTTATAATACGTACGTGGGCGATCGCAACGTTTGTGGCTCGCTGCGACATCAGTACCTCCGCTTACCAGCGACTGGGCTTGAGGTCGCCGTTAGCCCACACCTTCGCCTGCCAGTTAGCCTCTGACAGTCATGTCGCCGTCCGCCGAAAGTGCACGCGATTGAGTTCAAATATAGATCAGGCAACTCTTGGCGGACAACCGCAGTCACTTTTCGATAGGACGGAAGCGGCCTGAATCACGCGTATGCACTGTAAAAGATCGTCTCGAGCGGTAGCCTGAATAACCTGTCTAATTAATTGTTGCCTCTTCGAAGTACCCGTTGAATCAAAGAACTGGCAGTACACTGACACGGCACTTTTGTGAACTAGTGCGGAAAGTGCAGCCAAATCGAGGAGACCAGTATGTTGGCCCCAAAAACGTTGGTTAGCCCCTTGGGCATCACTCTTGGGGGCCTGGGGAGGGTGATTGGGATGTTGGGAAGAGTGGGGGGGGGGGGGGGGGGGGGTGCTTGCTACGTAGCGTGCGGAGAGGAGGAAACGGCTGAACATTTGATCAGACTTGATGCTTTCTGTAAAGGGCTGCACCCTACAGTGAAAAGCAGTGGGGCTGATTTATCCAAAGCATTGGGGTTTAAGGACAGTGAAGGAAAAGTAGATTTTAAGCGGGTAGAAGTGACCAAGCGAAGGTTGTCTGATTGGTGGCTAAAATCAAGACAAGAGTAAAATTTCACAAGTCATGGCTAGGTGACTTGAACCACCGCCCGATTTAAACGTTTCAGCCTTATCCATCTATTCATCCATCCATCTATACGTTACTTCCAAATAAAAATACACCTTATACAAAGTTTTTAAGTACTGACAATAAAGTTTTTCACTCACTCACTAACAAAACACGCATTGTAGAAGTGCTTTTGAATGCATCTGAAGCCCTATGGAGGGAGTGCTTTGTCTTGGTTAAAGCAAGTCAGAGGGCTACCGAGAGACTCGGCTGGCAACCCGGCTGACAGCAAAATGAAATCAACAACAGCTGAACTCCAAACCACGTGTGCTCTTGGCGAGTGCCGAGTTGGTAGTAGAGGCGGTAAAGGCAGTGAGCGGCAAAGCAAGCGAGCCGCTCAATCCATGTGTACTGTACTCTCGCGTACTTGTTACTGCTGTAAACATTTTGCGCGTTTGCAGTTGACAGTGCCACCATGTCGCAGGTGCAACTTGATATTTTTTTATGTGTGCATATAGTAAACCAAGTGGCTAGCGTGAATACGTAAAGTTGTAATGCTGCTGCTTTGTATAGTGCAAGTTGTATTTTTTGTCCTCATGATATATATTTTGCCCCTCCAGATCGCAGGTCCTGACCAGCATGGAAAACTTCCGGACTTCCTTGCCCTCTTTAAAGAAGTCAAAGAGAAGGCGTCTGTTGCGTCTGTCGCTGTAGAAAGCCTTGCATCTCGTGCCGGCAGCAAGGAACTGAACACAGAGGCGGTAAGTTGTTGAACAAAGCATAAAAGATGTTTCCCACTTAGGTTCATGGGGAATCACAGTGACATACAATTATTTGCGGACTGTAGCGAAGGTTAAATGATTGGGGCATCTCAAAAATGTGAGTTGTGAAGTTGTAACACCCGATCAGTACGCAGTTCTTCAGATGAATCGGCCCTCCTTGAACGATTTCGGTGGGATGTTCTCGCTGATGCCTTGAATCACTCCTCATGTGAATTTGCCCCATTTCGTGCATGTGCAGTGCTGCTTGAGATGTGGGAGCACATAATTTACCTGTGAGCAACCTTGTTGGCCCGTGTGCACCAGTACTGCATCAAGTTGGAACATGAGCAAGTGCAAAATCGCCGTGTAGTATCAGTGTTAGCACAACTTTATGCATGGTTCAGTGCTATATATATTTTTCTTTTTCTTTGCTTGCATTGTTTTGGGCATTCTTTCATTACCAGAGAAATGTTTCTTTTCCTTATTTTGTTCTCTCAGCTAGTGGACTGCATTGGTATTCTGTGCACTGTTAATTAATCTGTATTTTACTTGTGTTACTCTAACTTTGCTGTATTAATAGTTGTATTCCCTTCTTGCTTGGGCCACACCAAGGCCTGCAGTATTGTATAAATGAATAAATAGAAACAAATAAGGATTTGTTTTGAGTAGATTGGTCACCACTGCCTTGCGCACCTGCGCATATGGTTGCCAGCCTTGCTGATGTACTAACTTGCATCGCTGATGTTGTACTAACTTGCATCTTTTAGCATAGCCGCATCATTTTAATGTTGGTTGCAGTTTTGCTTGAATCCTGATTTGTAGACAAGGGAGTGGCATCCTGATTTTCATATCCATTTGACCAGTATTTTAACTTCTAGTGAGTGGTAGTGCAGTGCACTCTTGACATTTATTATATTTCATAGGCTGGCTTTTAAACAAATTGATTTTTTCATAGTTAACATGCTATGAAACATGAAGTTGTAGATGTGTTTACAGCTTTTTATGCGGCTGCGGTGGTCGAATTTCGATGGAGGCGAAATTCTAGAGGCCCGTGTACTGCGCGATGTCAGTGCACGTTAAAGAACCCAAGGTGGTCGAAATTTCCGGAGCTCTTCACTATGGCGTCTCTCATAGTCTGAGTTGCTTTGGGACGTTAAACCCCATAAACCATAAACAAAACAGCTTTTTATTCATGTGGCAATGGTCGTATTCTGTAACTTGTATTATGGTTAGTGAGTCACATTTAAATTAACCATGGTAACACAGCTAACGTGCTGAGAAATCCTCCAGTTATTTGTGGGTACAGTTGCAAAGACCACTCTGTTGTAAAAATTGTTCTGTTAGGGACTCATTTGAACTGTATTTTGACAACTCATTATGTGTCTTGTTTATCATGCAGGGTTTGAGTTTCCTTGAGATGAAAAACCATGTAATGCTCAGCTACCTGCTGGACCTCACACATGTTATTTGGTGCAAAGTATCTGGCAAGAGCATCAGTGGTGACCCCTCCATACGGCGACTCGTGCAGGCTCGAACTGTATGCATTATTTTTCAAATGTTTTTCTGCTTTCCTAGCACGTGCATGAAGTTAGCAGTTGGTAATACTTTTTCAGCCTCCTAATTTACATTGTGTTTGTTTTCGTACTGCATTTGGAGACAGCGTAATGTCTGCATTGCTTTTCTGCATAAGGAGTGTAATTTAGAGAAAAACACACAAGGCATCTATGGCTATTGCATTCTCAATAATCTACTTAGGGTAATTTCAGAAAGCAGTTTATTGCTAAAAGCAGGGGCACACGACTTTGTATCCCTGTCACTGTCCGATGTTGTGCACAGACTGATGCCATTTTTCACTTGCAGCTTTTGCAATAAGTGACTGGCAATACAGCATTTTTTGTTGCCACAGGAACATAAAAGTTGAAAATGCAGGCATTGACGATATTTGCTCAGTGTTCGCTGCTTGCATGCCACTGCTGTCATAGTATCACCACGGTCAAAATACAGGTGTATGGTGTATGGGCAGTATATCAAAATTGCCTGATCAGTGTATGGTCACAGCTGCACTTTACCTATGCTTATGTTCACCTTCTTGCTGCTGTTGCATGTGAGCATTGGTCATGCTGCAGGCCAACTTTAACTGAACCGCAGTGGTGAGCCTGTGTATAAGAAAAAGCAAACACAAGTGTTTTGAGTGTTTTCTTTATCGACATCCTTCCCATCTGTGGCAGAACTGACTTTCAGTCGGAAGGTAATGTTCTTTGTGAATATACATTTTGTTTGTATTTAGCGACATTCTCTGCAGTGCTGTTGAAATCAAAGTAAAAATGATGTGTTAATGCACCATAGGTAATATATACATGTATTGTATATATAGTAGCTTCTTTTAAATCTAGCGATAATGCTACAACTCTGAACTTTAAACTTTTGGGGTTCGAATAACAGCGGAAAAATCACACAGGGTCAAAACTGTTTAACGATAACAAAAACATTGGCTATATTCAAGAGGCATTACACACGTCTTCTTCCGACGACTGTTCTTTTCGCACTGGCCCCGTCCACATGCTTTTTCACCCTCAATGTCCACGAGCCACTCTTTCTCTCTCCCCCGCAGGTGCACATGGTTTGGTGGTCGCATCCCCACCCCCACACTTGCGCGTGTTTGACATCTGGAGTCAATTAAATGCGCCTGGCTGTTGGTGGTCTTTTGTCCGCTCTCTTCGGGGCGCTGCCGTTCCGTTCCGGTGTCTCCAAGGGCGCCCAGGTTTCTGTTGCCGTCTGTTTCTGCTTTGTAGCACTTTACTCAAGCTAGGCGCTTCTTTACGGGGAACTGCTGTTTCTGCTTCTTCGTTTCCTTATTTCTTTACATCCTTCCCCCCAAAATGAGTATACTCATTTTATGTTCGTTTCTAAGTGGTAGAGGAGCTGTACCGGTCATCTTATGATGACCCGGGACGGCATCTTGACGGTGCATGATCGGATATGTCCATCTCGCACCTTAAAGATCTCCACAACGTGAGCAGTCTGCCACATATGCCTCGGCGCATTTTCTTTGTGCACGATCACCAAGTCGTCCACGGCTATGGCACTCGTAGGGCTTGAAGAGTCGAAGTGGGCTGACCGTAACTGAAGGATGTACTCCTTCAACCATCGCTTCCAGAATGAATTCATTATAGTTTTCCGGTATTTCCATCTCGACCTATGTCTGTTGCAGTGGCCGAAGGAATGGACGCTGTCCTTGCTTCGGGCAAAGCGATCAGCCGTTTGCCCGTGATGAGATGGGAAGGCGTCAGGACCGATGGTTCCCTTGGGTACTCTTTCTGCATGCCCAGCTTTCATGTAACTTCTAATAGCCGAGTCGTGCTGTTCCAAAAGTTCTTTGTTCCGTCCAAGTCGCCTCGTCAAGCTGTTTAGCCGTTGCACCGCCATGTGTCTGTTGTCACGGAGTTCTTGCGATGAGTCTTTCCATGGCAGTGCAACTTCATAACGCTGACCCTTCTTTTCCAATTGTATTTTGTCTAGTGGTCGTGCGTTCGGCGTCTCTGGGGAATCTTTTATGCCAATGGCGTCCAACTCCCAGAAGTTCTGCAGCGTAGTGTGGACTTTTTCAGCTGTCTCCAAACCTATTTGTAATATGCATTGTTTGCTAGTATGAGGTTGGGGTCACACTGAACGGCCCCTGGATGGTCCAACCAAGCCTGGTGTTAACGGCTGCCAACCCTTCGTTTTCGTCGCTTCGCTGCACTTCACCAGTTTGGAATTTCCAGAGGTAATCGGCGCCAATTAATAATCCAATTTCTGGGACCGATGCCAAGCCGGGATAGAGAAATTTGTCTGTGATTAATGCACCTCCGAGTTCCATCTTTTGCACAAAACTATGATCTGCGGGCACCTGCCGGACATCCTTGCATATAAAGGGCACCTCAATAGCCTCTACTCTGGTTTCTTGGCCGCTATACTGGCTCCGAAGGTGAAGTTCTACGAGCCGAGCCGGCATCTTTGCAACTGCATGGCAGGCTTCCCAAAGGTGTTCAGATGGAATTCGCTCTCTCCCAACGTCTTCAAACCAAGTGTTTTTGAGATGTCTTCTCGAATGAACGTTTTCTGGCTTTCACCGTCCATTACGCCCCGGATGTAGCCATATTTAGTGTCCCCCACAGCAAAGGCAAGGAAAGTCTGCAGCGCTGTCTCTTGTGTCTCTTTTCTGTTAGCGGCTGCATGCACGTTCGTGGCAGTGACCTCCGTTGGTGCGTCGGTTTTGTCTATTGTCCAATTTGGATTGCACATTGACGTGGCGTGTCTTCTTTCGCAATGCGCGCAGCTTATCTTTCTCCTGCAATCTTTAGATCTATGCCCCCACTTCGTGCACCATAAGCACCTTTTTGCCTTGGCTAACTTCTCTGTCTTTTCTTTGTTTGTCAGCGCAGCTGTGCAAAACTCTGTGCCGTGCTTGCTTGAATCACAGAAGGCACATTTCTCAGCCTTTTCCGGTTGCGTAGAAAGCACAGCGGCACTGGCAGTATGCTGATTCGGTCGTTTTCTGAAGTGGTTCATGTGATATGGCTTCTTCTCTGCCACAGTGACAGGATCTTGTTTGCACTGCTCTCGGCACTCGGTCTCCACTAGCAGAAACTCTAATATCTCATTTAACCTGCCGTCAGATCTGTCTGCTGTGTGCGTAGAGGCGGACTGCTGCGCTGGCGAGGCGGGGCTGCTATCGGCTGACGACAACGCATCTGTCTTTCTAGCTCGGCTTGTCAGTCGATGAAACTCTACTACCATGTCTCGCGGTAGCGCTGTTAGTACGATGTCGCAAAGCATTGCAGAGTAAGCATGCGTGGTCACTCCCAGTCCCGCGAGTCCGCAAATGTGTGCTTGCACATGGTCGTAAAGCCGGCGGAGTCCCCTCACATCTCCTGAAGACGGTACAGACGGCAGCATCCGTAACTTGGTAAGGTGTTCCTGCTCTATTCGTCCCTTGTCGCCGAAACGGCGCTACAGTATCTGTACTGCGTCGTCATAGCAGGTTCTTGTTCTTGTTCATAGCAGGCCTCTGTTGCCTGCAATCCTCTTACTGCCGACGAGGCGGGCCCGGTGAGGAGGCTCTTTAAGTAATGGAACTTCTCCGCTTTCGACAAGCTCCGATTTTCATGCACCGTCTCGCGGAAGCATTCTTGAAAAGTCTGCCAGTTGGCAAGCTCACCGTTGAAGGATTCTAGATGCAGCTTCGGGAGCTTTATGCCACTGTGCCTTGGTGCCGGCAGCGACGCTTGCATGGATTCGGCGCTGTGTACTGCAGGCGTTGTCGGTTGCGAAGCTGCTATCCGAGCCTTGAGTAGACCGATTGTGTTCATGGCCCGGTCGTCGTATTCGATGGCCTCGGTGAATTCGGTCTCGAAAGCTTCCTCCGGTAGATGGTCCTCCATTTCGTCGTTTAACTTCCGCAGTTCATCGTTGCTTACTTGTAATCAGTGCAGCAGCGCTGTCAGTTGATGAACGTCGGCTGTCGGCAGCACTGCTGTGGCCTCGTTGATTATGATGGTGTTCTGCCCTCGTCGACTTCTCCTCTTGGCCTTGAGCTTTTCCATGTTGTCGTTTCTTCAGCTCAGTCTTTGCAGTCCCTCGTGGTCCGTTCGGATTTCACCGCTGTCTTCTCATCCCGGGTTTCGGCACCATGTAATGTATATATAGTAGCTTCTTTTAAATCTAGCGATAATGCTACAACTCTGAACTTTAAACTTTTGGGGTTCGAATAACAGCGGAAAAATCACACAGGGTCAAAACTGTTTAACGATAACAAAAACATTGGCTATATTCAAGAGGCATTACACACGTCTTCTTCCGACGACTGTTCTTTTCGCACTGGCCCCGTCCACACGCTTTTTCACCCTCAATGTCCACGAGCCACTCTTTCTCCCCCGCAGGTGCACATGGTTTGGTGGTCCCCACCCCACACTTGCGCCGTGTTTGACATCTGGAGTTCATTCGGGAAGGAGACCGCTTGCGGGCGTGTAGCTGAAGCGCCGTCTGTAGCCGACCGCGTGGCTCTCCCTAATGTCGCTGCCACTTAAAGGCGCCGGGTTGTTGGTGGTCTTTTGTCCGTTCTCTTCGGGGCGCCGCCGTTCGGGTGTCTCCAAGGGCGCCCAGGTTTCTGTTGCCGTCTGTTTCTGCTTTGTAGCACTTTACTCAAGCTTGGCGCTTCTTTACGGGGAACTGCTGTTTCTGCTTTTTCGTTTCCTTATTTCTTTACATACACATTACCTAACCCTTGAAAAGACATTAAGGACAAATTGAAGTTGGCCTATATTATTAGGTCACTGCGTTCTGATGAAAAAGACTAACTGAAAACTGAGCTTTTATAAGCTAGAAAATGTCACAAAATGAAGGTGTCGTCATCCCTGGCTGTTTGTACCAACAAACTGCGGTGCGCCGAGACAGGTTTTTGTGCACAGATCGCTGTAACCATTCACTCTGGAAGGGTGAAAATGAAAATGAAAATTGGTTTTTGGGGAAAGGTGAAAATGAAAATGAAAATTGGTTTTGGGGGAATGGAAATGGCACAGTATCTGTCTCACATATCTGGGGACACCTGAACTGTGCTGTAAGGGAAGGGTTAGAGGAGGGAGTGAGAGAAGAAAGGAAGAAAGAGGTGCCGCAGTGGAGGGCTCCAGAATAATTTCGACCACCTGTGGTTTTTTAACATGTACTGACACCACTTGGATGGGGGCGAATTACAAAGACACCCATGTGCTGTGTGATGTCAGTGCAGGTTAAAGATCCCCAGGTGGTCAAAATTATTCCGGAGCCCTCCACTACCGCACCTCTTTCTTCCTTTGTTTTCTCAGTCCCTCCTTTATTTCTCAGTCCCTCCTTTATCACTTCCCTTATGGCGGATATGTGAGACAGATACAGTCGAGCCCGCTTATAACGAACATGAGCGTCACGCGGTGTCCGTTCGTTATATCCCGAAGTTCGTAGTAAGTGGACTATAGCTTTAAAGGCAGTTGCTTGTTAAAACACTAAATTTTTTCTTTGCGGAAGAGTCCGTGATGGGCGTCTGTTTTTGCAGCGCAGATCCGATGAGGGAGGTTTCCAGTTTATTTACAACAGAAGCGTGCACTTTGCTGCGGCACTTGGCATAGACAAGTTGTCTGAGGGTCTCTGTGTAGCCCGTTGCTACAGGTGCGCTTATGGGTGCTGGCTCCGAAGTTTCATCTTCATCCGATTCCTCCGCATCACTCGTCCCGCACTTCAGGAGTGATGCCCTCGTTCGTGCACGGTTCTGCGGTGTCGGCGTCGTCGTTGACAGAAATAAAATCATTCCAACCAATCTCATGACCCCCCATGTCGGAGTCGACGACGCGCTGCTACAAATCGCCGCTGGGTTGGTCATCTTCCGAAGCATCAGGCCTGGCATCAGACACTTGACGAAGCCGGCCTTGCGGAAGCAGTTCTGCTCTCGCCAGTGGCCGTCACCTCCGCCCTGGCCGCTTTCATCATCTCTACCGCTGAACACAATGGAAATGGGCACGGTGTTCCCGTCCGCCATTCCGAATTACAACCAGGGCCCGAGATTTGAACGAAGCCAACGAAACGTCCGCAACACAACAAAAGTGACCAAAGCGCGCGATGGAGAGAGTCCAATGGGGGGCGTCCGTGAGCGTCAGTGCAGCCACCTCTTGGCTCCCACGGAAGGCCTGCTTCACGGACCGTGGCCTCCGCGATCGGCACCGGTGGCAGCGCGGTTGATCGTGGAGGCCACGCGCGGATTTGCAAGAGAGTGAGGAGGGGGAAGCGGAGTTGCGAGGAGGTGAGGGAAGGCGATCTTGGAAGGCGCGTCGGCGGGGAAAGGGTAGCTCGCTTGAGAGCGGCACGAAACGGGGTGGGCAGTTCACTTGCGATGAGGCTCGGACCGAAAACAAACCGGGCGCTGGGCGCACAAAGGGGTTGGAGACAGGTTACTTCGCATCGCGGCGCCGGGTTTACGCCGTCCGTTCGCTGTAACCGATCAGCAGGGCTTAATTGTGTTCGTTATACGTGTGATTTTGTGCCATTGAAACAATGTATATTTTGACGGTCGCGTAGGTCTCGTTTGTTATAAGCGAAAGTTCATCTTAAGTGGGGCCGTTATATGTGGGCTCGACTGTACTGCGCCATTTTCTTTCCCAAACAACCAGTACAATTCAGTTCAACCAGTTAATTCTGTTCCAGCTTCTGTAACAAAACATAAGCTACTAATGACATGACATGGGCGATGATAACGGCTAATGATTTGACAAACAATGCTAGAGAGAAAGCATAAGGCATTCTCAGCGTCAGTGTTCAGCTGGAAAAAGGAGGAAGCTGAGGTTTCATGAAAGCTGTGACTTAAGAGCACTTAGCTTGTGTGGCTTCTTTAGTATGAAGAGAATATTGTTTTGATTAGCCAATGTGTTTGTTAATCCATGAAAAAATTATTGGCAAGTGCTTTAAAGTCCTTGAAAACTTGAATTTTGGAGCTCGGAACCAGCATGAACCCTGACTTGGAAGTTGTCCCACCCCCATATATTCCAAAGGCTGACCCAAATTTTGGAAGTACTTAGGCTCACCCCCAGAAAATGGATTAAGGTGGATTAGTGGGGGATTAAGGTAGAAGAATGGGTCAGGGCTTAGTATAATCCGATATGATAATCCAAGGGAGGTACTACTTGAACATTCTACCTAGTTCTCTGGTTTTCAAATTTTCTGGTGCTGATGACGGCGCAATCCTCTGAATCAATCAGGAAATTTAATTACGGAGAAACCCTATGGTTTTTTTACACTGGAACCTAAATGCTATCTTTTTAAAAAGAGCTAACAGCTTGCGGGGCAGAGGCACCCAGGACTACTGTGCTAGCACTACCAATGCAGCCTAAGAAATTGGCTAAGGCGATGGTCCCAACAGGATAAAAAGAGAAAGGGAGTCCTGTAGAGAGAAAAATAGTATGGCCCTCAGCTTTTGCGGGCACAGTTGCCTCTGCCAAATTTAGTTCAGATCTCTGCTTCCAGTGCTAACAGTCTTTTGTGCAGCGTTCGGTAGGCTGATCTCACATGACCTTGTGTGTCAGAGCTGTGTGCTTGCTGAAAAATGTGCTTGACACTTCTAGGTCCTGGAAAGAATTCGCCCCATAGACCAGAAACTGAAATACCAGATTGACAAAATAGTCAAAACAGCTACCACGGGAACTGTTGGTAAGTTTACCTGCCACTGCATCACATTGATACTGCAGTTCTAGCAGCTGGCTTTCAGCAGAAAGTGTTACCCAGCTCTGTGAAATGCATGTCAGTTGACCGTGTAATTTATCATTTTGTATTCATTGTGATGTGCGCTTGAGAAATTTTATATACTATTTGTGTAATTGTCAATGTGTATCATTAATATTCTGCCATGATTATATTATGGAGTTCACCATCAAGTCAGTGAGAGATCTGCAGTGCAGTAAAACCTTGATAATTCAAAATCCTAGATAATTCGAAGAACTCCTGCAGTCCTGCACTTTCTAATGCAAATGTGACCATGTAATTCGAAGTGGCGGCTTGCACCAGCACAGTTAATTCGAAGAGCTGGTGTGCTATGCAAGAATGCCCAATCCCGATTTTTGCCGCAAACCGGTGAAGAGACAGCCCCTCAAAGCCGCATAGTGATGTTGATACTTGATATGCGAAGTGTCCCAGCACCAGTACTCCAATCACAAGAGCCAGCCTATGTATGTATGTAGAGTCCGCCTTTTTTATTTTGGTATATAGTAATTGCAAAATTTGTCCAGTGTAGGTAGTGCGTTCCTGCAACAAAATTTTTTGCCTGGGTCTTATTACAGTCGAGCCCACTTGTAACGATACCGGTTTTAACAATATATCGGTTACAACAATGAAAAGCTGCTGCGCCGTCCACTTTTGTACGTTTTCTATGGTAAAATAACCCGCTTACTACAATGCCCCCATGCCGCATTATCGGTTATAACAATGAAGTCAGGCTCCTGAGTGCTCGTACCAAAAGGTAATTGAATATGAAATCCTTGAAAAGAAACAAAAAAGAAGAAATTCCAGCCGCTGCGCCCTCCCCGCCGCGCGCTCATACAACAGAACCCGTTTTCCGGCCTTCTCTGCATAGCCAGCCTCACGCGCCTCACTCCCCCTGCCCTTTTACCCATACCTCTACGCCGCGCCACCCTCCAAAACACGAATGGACCTCGCCAACACACCGACAGCGCTGATCTGCTCGCTCGCCTCTCATTCCGCGCAGTTCTGCCAACGAATTTGGTTTTTGTGTTGATTGCGTCGAAGTCGTTTCTGGCCACGTGGTTTCTCCATCTCGCTTGAATCGCCGCCGAAACGGAAGACGGCTGGTGTGCCCGCAGATTATCAAACAATGTTGCCGGTGAAAAGAAAGCGCACTGCTATCAATTTGGAGACTAAGTGCAGTATCATGAAGGACTACAGAGACGGTAAGAAAGTGCGTGACTTGGTTAAGAAGTACGCACTATCGCAACCGACGGTATCGACGATCATCTACTCCGCTGAGACGTTAAAGTGCTCGCTTGACAGTGGGCGCAAACGCGTTCGACAAGGTGCCTATAAGGAGGTGGAGGAGGCCCTCTACGAGTGGTTTCTTGGTGCCCGTGCCCAGAACTTGCCTATCAGTGGGCTGATTCTGGCCACAAAGGCAAAGCAGCTTGCCCTGCTGATTAACAATGTGGACTTCCAGCCAGGTGGTGGCTGGAGAGGCCATAGAGAAGGATGTCGGCAAGCTTCGCGTGAGGCAAGCAAGGCTGACGGACATGGGGCTTTCTCGTGCAAGCCAGTGAGAAGTATGTTGCGAGATGCTTGTGGCGATTTCACCCCAGCGTTTCTTCGGGATTTCTCAAGCTGAGAGGCAACCGTGGCAACCTTCTCGTATTTTTTACAAGGCCCCTTTCGGGACCCCCAAAACGATGCCTCGGCGGAGCTCTCATGTCACTAGCCGTCCGTGGCCCCTCTTTGCAGTTGTTATGCTTTTTTTTCGTGCAACCCGTTTATAACAATTATCGGTTATAACAATTGAATTTTCATGGCACTTGAATATTGTTATAAGTGGACTCGACTGTATTAGCTCTGCTTGGTTAATTCATATATTTTTTTTGCTGTCCCAACGAGTTCGAATTAACAAGGTTTTACTGTATGTCGTGAATTTATATTGCACTGACGAGTTCAGAAGTGCCCTGAAACACCTCTTTGTCCATTTTGAGAAAAAGCTTGGAATAGGTTAAGCACCAGCTGGGAGTTCACTCGACAGATGAGTTAGAGAACAAATTTGTGGCATAATGATGATTTAGTGGACAGTTCACCAGCCAGGTGTATTCACAAGACAGAGAAAGCGAGAATGCAATGCCATTTTTATTTCAAGTGTATATTTCGCTGCTTAGCATTTGCAGAGGGAAAAGGTGCTGTCCTTTTTCTTTGTTCACATTGACCATGTACATGTCATCAACCTGTGATATGGTGTTTCATAATACACTGTCCGCCAGGCAAATTTAGAATTTTGTCCGTGTTGTAAGTCTCTTAGAAATAATGATCTCCCAGAACAATTTTTACTGAATAAATTTTACAGACCTTGTTGTAAAGTTCAGAGGAATTGAAAATGATGCATACAAATTTCTTGCTGTCCCCTCAGCTCAAATTCCCTCCCCCATTTTGTTCTTGACTTGTCTCTCCAGGAGTGATGCTGTGCCTACCACAATCATGTCCCTCCTTTGCCTACTATGACCCTGCCCACCTGCCATCATCAGTGGCTGGCAGAGTAACTGCGGACACTGACGGCACACATTGGTGGCACATAAGGACTATGCAACTTGTCAGTGATGTTCAGGGCGATGTGCTCTGCTTGCCAACTATGTTTACTCACCATGGTCAGCAAGTGGTTTAGGGCCCAATTTGGAAGGGGGCTTAGCGCGAGAGAAACAAGGACATGAGAGGTACACAGGACGAGCACTCAGCCTGTGTTCCTCTCTTGTTTTTGTCCCTCTTGCACTAAGCCCCTCTCCAAATCATGCCTTACCAACAAACTTCCACTTTTGCTCAAGTTCAGGGCCTGTTTGACATCAGTATGGCGTTTGTTGCCATCTATGCTGCTTGTTTCATGTGAGGTGATGAAATTTCTAGCTGTACTTGCAGGACTGTAACATGCACTGTATGTTTTTTGAGTAGATTTGGGAGCTCCCTACCATCCCTCTTGCTTCTTGAAACAAAAATGTGGCTGTTTTGGGCAGGCTGTCAAAACCTGTAAGCTAACTGATTGGCATATCTCAACCATATGTTGCTCTCAGCCAAACAGTTTTCAGGGTTTTATTTGCTTTTCCTACTGTCTCGCGTTCAAACCTTTGCGCTTCTCCATGGTGCCTTTGCATGAAAAGTTTAGGGTGGATGGTGTACACAGCCATGCTTTGTCGCAACAAAACATGCATGAACTAGCACAAGTTATTATTGCTGTATTATTTATTTATTTATTTATTATTATTTTCAGATGCTGATGACCCTTTGAGGTTCAGAGCCAATCCAGCAGCCCTTGAAGCTGAAGTAGGCAATCTTCGTTCTTATGAGAAGTGGCTACATGCTGCTTTTAATGTTTTTGTTTTGTTTGTTGTCTAAAATTTTTGCTTTCGTGGGCTTTAAATTTTGCTCCTGACGTCATTGGAACTTTTTTCAATGTTTAAGGAACATCATTTCAGCAGCTTTATTGTTATTTCAGAGTGGTGACGAGTCCACAGGGACTATTGACGATGAAAAAGGAGAGCAAGACAAGAAAGCAACAAAGGTGTATAGACCACCAAAGCTGGCTCCTGTGCACTACGGTAATCTGTCTTGGACATTCTGGTTCCAGTTTAGAACACAGATGCACAATTCAACCATTTGTTTTGTCATACATTGTGAAATTTATGCCGTGCAGGGATGTAGGCATCTGAATTTGGAAACAATTGAGAACGAAAAAAATGGTGTGAATACACTTGACACGTATCACCAAGAAAATAAAATAATTTGAATGGGATGAACTTGGAGGCCCATTTTATCCTGGATTTTTTTAAAGGAGGTGTGTGTGCATTTGAGGGAATATGTCAGGATGGGGCATGGCATTGTCACTTTCATAACCATGGAACCCTGCTGTTAACATTTTTCATGAGACAATGAAAAAAAAAAACCATACCGGCTGGGAAATGCATTAGCTGGGAAATACACATAAAAAAAAAGTGTCCATCAGTGTCTGCAGTCTTTTTTTTTACTGCTAGTAAGGATCCCATGCTTCTCTTGAATTTGCAAGGCTTTGTTTCTCTCGCAATTGTTTGCATGCACAGATTGTCCTTGGATGGCTCTTAATCTGCCTGAGTTGGCGGAAAGGAGGCAGTAGTGAAGTGGGAAGGTGCGCGGAGTGGACGAAGGTCGGGCACGTGTATACACTTCTGCGTAGTTTTCATGGCTTCGGTTGTTAGCACTCATGCCGCTGTAGCGATGGAACTGCACGAACAGCCACAACAAAATACGTGCCACCCCCCGTAAGTGTGGTGTGCATAGGTGCAACATGATATACTCCGCTTCATACATCAGGTGCAACGCTGTCAAAGCTAGTGCTCTTGTTTGCGCTGCCTCCATCCGCGACCAAAAGGTAGTGTGCTTCTTGTGGTGAGCAAAGCATTGTAAACGGTTTGCCTCCAGGCTTCCTACATGACACAGTTGTCATGAGCTGGAATAAATGCACTCTTACTACTGACTACACGCTGTCCCTTCTTCGTGCCTTACACAACTCAGCCACAGAACAGGCACGGAGTAACACGCCTCCCTTTATTTTCTCGTGCGGACTACTTCCGTACCTTTCACAGCGTTGCACCTGGTGTATGACACGGAGTATACAGTCGCTGAACTCTGTGGCGGCCAAGCACCGATGGAATTGAGTCTCGCTTTGGCCGGTCTGCCGTCATCGTTCTAAGCATGCGAAACGTAGGCTGTCAAAATGCTGGCATGAGGTAAAGTGCCATCGTGAAGTAGCGTTTGCTATGTAGCATGCGGAAGCCCCACCACGATCGCAACATAACAGCAGAGTCTGTATTGCATGAGTTCCTTATGGGAGGTTGGATAGGACTGGCTCAAGAAAACGTAGCAGCTAGGAAAATGCAGCATCCAGGAGAACGTAACAATGGGGTTCTATATTTGGTCATGCTCTGGCACCATAATCAATCTTGGAAAGCTCAATGTGGATGGAGATTTCATTTTCTTGGAACCCACTTTAGCCACTGCAAGCTATTGCAGCACAGTTGCAGGGAGCCTTCCTCCTGCAGCTGTGTACTAGTGGCACTCTTTATATGTGTGTCGCCTCACTCACACGCTTTTTGATTCTTTGTGCAAGTTTTTCTGTTTCACGTTCAGTGATCGCTTTCATTTTGAGAATGCTGATTTTCAGTATGAAATGTGCTTATACTATGTAATTAAATTGCAGATGGCGACGAGACTGAAAAGGAACGGCGGGAACGGCTCCTCGAACGAGCAAAGAGGAAAGCCTTGAGCACTAGTGTTATGGAAGAATTGCGAAATGAATTTTTTGATGGTCCCATTGAAATTAAGGTCAGTGCTGCTGCCTTTGATGGTTACTCGGTAACAGTCAAGTTTCTGCAAAAGGATGAGACGTCATTTGTCGCAGCGTACCACACGGGGCTGCATCTGGCATGCTGTTTCGAAAAGGCACAGAAAACTAGTGCAAAGAATAGAGGGATGTCAGGTAATTATCATAGCTGGTGGAAATGCAGCTGACAAGGGTCAGGGCAGCCACGCTTTGGCAGACAAGTTTCAATATCTGTTAGTATTGTTGGCTCGTGACAATGCAGTGCTAATGTTCAAAAAGTGAAATCAAATTAAGGTAAGGGGGAAAGGGTCTTTAAAAAGTTTTTATTAATTAAGTGGCATTGAAGTCTTATATTTTAACATATTTAATGTCATAAGGAACAGACTTTTGTGGGGGAGGGTTATTACGTTGGAAAAAATTGGTTTCGACAAATTTCAATGTGGGAGCCGAAATTTCATAACACGTGTCTATATGCTTGCAAGCTCGCCCGCCAGTCCACTCGCCCGTCCATTCATTAGCAACAAAAGCGCACAGTCAACAAGTTGCGTCCCCACGTCACTCGCGTTCGTGTCTGGCTGGTGTTTGCCATCTTTAGCTCCAAAGCGTGTTTGTTATGATGGCTTGATCTGATGATTTTGTGATAATTGACGGTGTTGGCCAATTGCAGTGAGGTAAAGGGAACACGTTGAACACCAGCTCTGATGATCAGGTGCATGTTTTTTACATGAGGGTAAAAAAAAAAAAGTAAATTCTCATTGACAAAAGTGGAGGGTGTGTTCATTGTGCGAGTACATACGGTAATTTGCGTGTACTGATTTCAGATATGCCATTTAATTTCATGTAATGCAAGTCTCCCTGTGTACACTTATGTAATATGTTATGTAAAATTTTTGTCATGGACGTTTTAAAAACTTTTTTTTGCAGGGAATTTGCTAAACTGTGTGCCATTAAGCCATTAGTTTGTCCTGATATTAAAGAATCCTGTATGAGTAAAATTATCACCGTGGCTATCACAGAGCTAGAGTTGTAGAGTTTTGAAGTTGGCAGTTCAAAAATAGGAAAAAAAATTTTTGTCATGTGTTCTGTGGGTGCACCTGAAAAATTTTTAAATTACAGGCCACTGCTTCTCCTGTGCACTTTATTGGGTGTGCAGTGTCCTCTCTGCTATGAACCACGCACTACATCAATAAAAGGTACATTCCTATCGGCAAGGAAGGTGCCACCATCTGGTTTTGTGTGGTGCTGGTAGAACAGCACTCCTGCAAATGTGAATGGCTGGAGCAATGGGAGCCATACTCAGGAAAGAGCAAATTTAGAGTAGAGGTGGTGCAGAACAAGCATTGACACCACGATCTGTTCGGTGCATGCCTGCATTGTCATTGGCCATCATTAGGGCAACAACAACCAACTTTTTGTACACAGCTGATTTGTGGGATGCAAATTCCTGCCATCCCTTTGTGATTTTGTCACACTTCAGCTGCACCACCATGCAATGTGCTATACTGACACCGGTGAGAGAGTTTTGTAAGTTGCGCTTGCTCTTGGTGTTCAGCAGAAGGTTTGGAGATCTATGCTGTCTGCTACTCATTTTTCTGGAGAAATTGGCCTCTCTACAGTCAGCTTGCCCCCAAGAGATCACATTAATTGAAAGCACTAATTTTTATCATTTCAGGATGCTTACGACAGCCACAAGGCAAAGCAGAACAAGGCATTGCAGGAACGAGTACAGTAAGTGTGCTTTCTGGATTTGACCCAGGGTGCATTTTCTTTGTTAAAGGAGTTTAGACACCTAACCTTTGGGTGTGTGTTTTCGTTTTTGCGGCAATGCATAAGGCATTAAACCTGCTTCAGCATGCACCGGAGCGCAGGCTGTGCCAGCCTCGTGCGCTCGGCCTTTTTCTTTTCAATTGTTTTACATCTCTAGTACATTTCCAGCGCATTGTACTCACTATGGGTCAACTTCCAACCTTGAGGAGCAGTGTGAGCCAAGGGCTCCTAGTTCGAATCAACCATAGCGGATGCCGACTTGTTCGAATTATCGGGAGTTTCCCCCATTGAAATGCACAGAGCTGTGCCGGGACCTGGGCGTCAGTTCGAGTTAACCATAAGTTCAAACCAACGATCTTTTACTGTACATGGATTACCACTTAGTATTCTCCTACGACAGCTAAATAATTTATAATTAGGGGTATGCGAATATTCAGAATTTCAAATATTAATCAAATATGTTTCATATTCGATGCGTATTCGTATTCAAGAAATTGAAATTCGAGAATTTCCGAATTCAAAAATTTCCCAATACTCGCCAGCGCTCGTATACTGCACAGACTTTCATAAATTCAACTGTGGCAAAACCACTAGATCTGGGCACATTAGCCGATGATCGAGCTAAAAATTTCAGGAAAACAATACAGAGGTCCTATTCCCTTCCTTCTCCGTCATTTATCACGTGGACCGATCGCATTCTGACGCCACTAGGCTTGACCTCGTGAGAAATTCCGCTAGTGGGCTTTTCCATATATCACACTTGCTGCAAACAATACGGCCGATGGCTCGCTTCGAACAATCGCAACGCGAAATCGTCGCGCTTTTTTTTATCCTTCTGTAATGCGTTACATATTTAATGCCCACATCTGAAGAATGTGTCCTGTCACCTTCATAACTCTCCGAGCGTGACCTCAGCCTACTTGCGGAATGTCTTGTGAGCCTCCTGAAGGGGCGCGTACAGTTTTTGCAATAGGGCAAGCAATCCTGCAAAAATCTCGCCTATTGCATAGTGCATTGTAACCAGCGCACCTCTTTAGTGGGCGTAACAGCGGGCATGACAACGATCGGAAGGCCCCTGTCGCTATGTCAAAAAAATAGCCTGGCCTTGAGTTTCGGTTTCTGAGCTTTGCCGCTGCTCCGTGGCAACTGCACCTGTTGGGCCGCGCATTTGCCGGTAGTCTAATCCCAGCGCTGGCGCGGCTTTCGGACGCCAACTGGAGCCTTGCAAGTTATTTCTTTTTCCTTTTTAGAAACCGTCTCACCATTCCGATGCCAGTGTGTGTTCCCCGGCCCCTTGCTTCCATTTGTGTTGTTCTTCCAGCACTCCAAAACGGGCGGCTCGTCACAGGCTTACAGGTGTTAGCGCGATGGAGCCCCCTTTGCATTTTCGGCAGTTTTTTTTTTTTTTTCGGGGGAGGGGTGGGGCGTAATTCTGCAAACCTAGGCCTTCGGCAGAACCGGTCATTTCTTCCGGTCCCTTGAACTCCGAATGAATGAGGTTTTACTAGTCATCATGTAATCTTTTGTTGCCAGTCTGTAATTTTATGGATTTTGTTTTGCATGGCCTCATTATAGTTTGGATACTGTCATGCTGTCTAATCAAGTAGTATAAATTTCTGTGCACATCATGTTTTTTATACAGTACTGAGGCAGTCTAGTTTTGTTCATTTTCGTTGCAAAGACCACACACTATTTTGAAAAAAAATAAGGGCAACAGCATCACACTAACGCCAGCGAAACAATTCGCTACCGGAAGTTTTCTAAGGGCGCCGGATGTGGGAGCACAGCGGTGCTAGTGCGCACTGGATGAACCGTATATAGATTATTCCTGTGTTCCTGTAGGCGCTTGTTCGTGTTATCATTTTCTGAAATTTTTTTTGTACTGAACAGATGTTCGATTTGATATTCGAAGCCACTTTTTCTTCATATTCGTGTCTAATTCATATTCGAAAATTTCAATATTTGCACACCCTTATTTATAATCAAATTTCTTTCTCATGCTGTTTCAGTTTCAACAGCCAAACGATGTCTGTGACATCAAATATTGGTTTTATGTCACATGAGGCATGAAAAAAACTGCAATATAATCGCTGCTTCCACATTCGTTGTCATTGTGGCTCTTGAGAAAGGCTGGCTGCTTTCAGCACTGTAGGGAATTAAAAAGGTGAAGCAGTGACTGTATCGATTTTTTTCCATGCCTCACGTGACATAAAACCACTCTTTGGTAACACAGCCATCGTTCTGTTGTTGAAACCGAAACAGGATGACAGGAAAAATACAAATATAAATTAGTGAACATCCCATGGTGATTCATGCATAGTAATGTCTTCCGCATCATTGCAGAGAAGAAAACATGCCACCAAAATTAGGTGTCTATACTCCATTAACAGAATAAAACATGCTGAAAGGATAGCCTTGAAAAAGAATACCTAATTAGGAAAAAATTCTAAGAATTATATTGTTAGTAGTCTCCAAAAATTGGGCAGGCAGGATTTCGAGGTATTTCATGCAAAAATGTTGTTGCCTAAGACATGCAAACTAAAATTATTCTGTGCTCTTAAGAGAGGGCAAACAAAGTTTGGTATGTAACGTCATTAATGCAGCTACCACAGCCACTTGCATGAAATGCTGGCAACAGTATGCATTTGGTTTGTCCATCTGAGGTGTAAACTGAAATGTTGGATGTTTGAATTTATAAGACTGTTAACCAATGTTGAAAAAATCATTTTCTACATTAGTGTGCATCTTTTGTTTTATTTTCAAAGGTATGAGGAAGACAACATGTTGAGGCTTTCACTGAGCAAAAAGGAAATGGTGAGTTGCTTGGCTTTGTCTAATGTGCACTTGTTTGGTGTCATGTTTCTCTACTTGCACCTGATAATGTAATGTTTATTAGAGCACTTGACTGATGAGGTGTTCTTTGACTATGATAAAATAACTGATGCGAGAGGGCAGCAAAGAGGAACGCTGCTTACTGGTAGAGTTGGGGAAAAGAAGGTGCTCAGTGGTGTCACCAGTATGATTTGCACTGTGTGATTTGTATCATATCAACCAACGAAGCTGCTCTGTGATTATGCACTGAAGTAATATTTTGGCAGATGCTGCCAAGTGTACACCAAATGAGGCCTTTTTAAAAAGACAGACAAGGATCTAAAATCCCATGTTATGTCACCTGCAACCATTGTAATTAAAAAGAAATCTTTGCGATGTGCTTGCAGTCTCGTGCTTGAAACAAAGCATACATTAACTGGCAAATGCTAACAATGTGCAGAATGTGTGTGCGTACATCACACACACACACCTGTACGCGCACACACACACACACACACTTGGTTCTCCACTTTTACTCAACGTCCAGAGTGTAGTAGCCTTACTTTCGACATGTTAACGAAATGAGGGACATGAGCTGCTACTCTGAATTAAAGTTCAGTTAAGTAGTTCGCTGCATTTTTTTTTTTAAAAGCTTACTTATTATGGTTAAAAACCCTAGGTGGATAGGATATACAGTAGAACCCCGCTGTTACGTTCCTCACTGCTGCGTTTTCCCAGCTGTTACGTCGTTTTCGTCCGGTCCCGGCATAGCTCCCATAGGATCCAATGTACTGGGTACCCCGCTGTTACGTTGTAGCTGTGAAAAACGTTCCCGCATGATACGTCGCAACCTGGCACCTCGAACCCGGCCGGGCAACGCGCGCCAACCGTCATTTTGACGAGTCTTGGCCAGGCTTGGCTACGGAATAGGCTACAAGACCATGGCCTCCGAGATCACCCCCTTGCACGCGCGTGGGTAATCTCGGAGGCCATAAAAAGCCGCACGCGAGTTGGAGAGATTGCCACTAGATGACCACTGCCTTGTCGGCTGAAGTGAGTAAAACCCGCGGGCCCGCAGCAATCCAGTCTTTCTTGTTTATGCGGTTCAACCCATCCGATTCATCCGTGTCCTTCCGTGAACAGCTACGCTGCCTACGCCTCGTCAGGCCTCGCTAATCCAGTCTTTCTTGTTTGTGCGGTTCAACCCATCCGAGTCGTCCGTGTCCTCCCGTCAACACCTACGCTCCCTACGCCTCGTCGGGCCTCGCTAACACCGCGAGCGATTTGTCGTCCTTTGATGGCGTCGCGCAAGCGCAAGGCGCTTTCCCTCGAGGAAAAGCTGGATGTTCTCAACACAGTCGACAGGCAGCCAGCGCGGAAAAGAGTCGACATCGCCAAGGATCTTGGTCTGCCACCCTCGACGCTTAACAGCATCGTCTCGAAGCGTGCCGAGATACAAGGGAATGCCGCTTCAGCGTGGACTGCAGTGAGCGCGTCAACTGCACAGCACTGCTTCGCGCGGTGTGGCTTTCGCATGGACGGTGGAGAGGAAACTGCCACGGAAGCTGAAGAGACGGAAGTAGCCTCTCATGATCAAGAGCTGAGTAAAGCTTTGAATGCGCTGGGTGCCACGGGAGTCACGTATGATGACTACGTCGGCGTGGATGCTGCTGTCGTGACGTCCGAGTGTCAGAGTATCGCCGAGATCGTTGCAGACTCGGGTTCGCGAGTGAAGCCTCAGACTGTGATGACGACGAGGAACACGAGCCGCATGATTCCGGGGAGTTGGCGGACCCGAGCTGTGGAGAAGCCGTCGCGGCTCTGGACCTCCTCTGCAGGTACGTCGCACTTCAAAGCAACGCTGAGAGCAATGTGGCTTTCCAGGCCATCGAGAAACGTGGTGTTTTCCAGCGAGTGGAAAAAACGGCAATCGACCATTCTCGATTTTTTTAAGACCTAAGCTCACTTGATGTTGAAATAAATTGTTTCAAGGCAAAGCTGCACTGTTTTCAGTAATTTTCGGACCTTTCCTCACTGTTGTGTTTTCCCAGCTGTTACGTTTTTTTGAAAAATGTATGAACGGGGTTCCACTGTATATGTGTAGCTTAATGCAAACCCTACTGCGTTCCCTGCTGTGCTCTGTTCTTCCATTCCTATAACTCTCGCTCCTTTCGTCGCCCTCCCCACATGTGGGGTAGCAAACTGGGCATTGTGTAGTTAACCTTCCTGCCTTTCCATTATTGTCTCTCTTTCTCTCTTTTAAGGCGTAATAACGTAAGATGCCTGGCTACCAGTTCTTAGTAAAAGAAAAAAAAAACACTAAGAACTGTTGTCCTGTTCTCAAATGTTTTCATCTTTCCATGCTTTTTATATGTTCTCCAAATCAGTCAATCACTTGTGCAGTGGAATTTCATTTTAAAAATGTGCTGCTTACGTGGCATTACCTATTGATCATTTGCAGCATTGTACTGCATCATGTTATGTGTGTGTACTTTTGTGCAAACAGTACTCGTGGCAGATATCTGGTTCACCTATGAATATTTTTTATTAACTAGGCTACTGTCTAAGATTGCATACTTGTTTATTAAAGTCAACTGACAAGTCTCAATCGAAGTTGTAAAGTATCACATGAAATCTCCTGCGATATAATTTTTTAACGGTACCTTTATCAGGGTATGTATAAAAGTGTTTGTGAACTAGGCACATAGGAATCACATTGTGTGTGGCTGGCATTGGGTGTCTTGCTTCCAAAATCCTGTGCCTTGGGGGTGTGCATTTACGGACTCCTGTCGTGGCAAGCCTAGGCACAGTTGCTGTCTCTTATCAGCGTGCACATGGTGACGCAATCTTGGGCGCCTTCATGCACCCTTAAATGTGAAAAAAATTCATTCAGATAAAAACATGATTGTTAGAAGTTTCGCTTATTTGGGGCTTCTGGCTGGGTTGTGCATGTTTTTACTCTTAAATTCTCTTGCAGTTGAGCTGTTAATCTACATTACCTAAATTAGTCTAAATGTAAGTGGTCGCAGAACACCTTTTCAAAATCTATTCAGAGATAACTGCACCATTTGTGGAATCTTCTACAAGAATTTTAGGGCAGTTTGCATGGTCAGTGTCGCCAGCAATGAAAAATGGCCTTTGACTTGCTCTGGCCTCTTGTTGTTCCTTATTGTGCTGAAAGCCGCATAATCACAGACACTGCAAAATGCTTGTGGTGCCTATCCTAACGACAGCTGCACATGTTTTCTTTTGTTAACACTGCTGACCTGAAAGATGTGGGCTTGATCCCGGCCATGGCGGTCGAATTTCAGTGGAGGCAAATCTAGAGGCCCATGTGCTGTGCAATGTCTGTGCACATTAAAGGACCCCAGGTGGTCAAAATTTCCGGAGCCCTTCACTACGGCGTCCCTCATAGCCTGAGTCGCTCTGGCACGTTAAACCCCCAAAAACTATCTTTTGTTACCAGTAACTAATAACCAGTTTAGGCATGTCACTTGCAACGTTTGCATGGTCTACCATCCCTGCTGCACTGTTCTGATTAACACTGACAGCAAGCCATTTGTAAGAAGTATGAAGGAGGATGAGGATTTGAAGCAGGCTTAAGAAGTTACCGCAAATTGTCAAAATAAGATTGTATTTTCTGCTCTTTGCATGGGGCATCAGCATTTGGCTCGTATTCAAAAGCGTGCGGTCAGATTGATTGATTCTGAAACTGCTCTGAGGCCTCTTTCAGAAATAGTAAATGTGCCCATGGGTGCAATAGGAACTGCCAGGAGCACTTCATGAGTGGAATCGTCGAGAACACTAGGGCTTTCTCTTAACAGTATTATTCTGGCTACCTTGATATTAATTCATAAACATTAATAGTGTAGCAGTAAGTAAAAAATTCTGCAACCATCTTGGCATCAGTGGTTGAGAATTAAGGCTACTACTGTACAGCCGTTGTTTTGTTGGCATCTTTTTTGTTTGTGCTATAAATGTCAGCTGGCTGTAAAACGGTAGGAGGTGTCATAGTTTTGTGTAAAGGTGGCTGCATGTCCCCGTATATTCACGTCACATGCAGTTCTTGCTTGGCGTCCTACATGGGACATAATATGAGGCAGGCTAGGTACATTGCTTTGTCTTACTGTTCAGAAGAAGACAAAAAAGTTCAGGTCCATGTGAGGGCAAAGTGAAGATGACCAAAGTTCAGGTCATGTGAGCAGTAAGGCATCGTCAAATGGAGCACTAGAGGCATTAGCTCTTATGTGCTCATGCAGAGTTGCACATGTACTGTAACACCACCTTCCAGCTGGCCTGTGGTGGGAGAGAATGCATGGAAAGTGATCATACCGCTCCATGTGGTTCGGTGCACAGTGTGTATATGATGTAGAGGTGACCCACAGCCAAACATTTTGCCAGCTAGAGAGCAAAATGACTTGTTTCTGCATATCTGGACATCACATAACTGATTATCGCTTTCCTTGTGCAATACATGATGAATGGCACTAATTTATTGCTAGTGCCCATTGCTAGCTTATCAGCAGGATAACGGCACCAGATTTTTATTGCATTTAATCCAGCATCTATCATTTCCTCTTCAGTGCTCAAAACACTTGAATATCCTTTACCAAACGTTGTGCAGTGTAGGGTGTAATAGTTTTTTGGCATTTCTTTGTTGTTTTGTACTTGCAGAACTTGGGGAGACAGTTTGGCACCATGTCAAGCCTGAAGGACCTGACCTCCTTTGGAGATTTTTCAGCTTTAGATGCTGATGACGTAGATGTAAGGTTTTACAAATTATGTTTTGTTCTCACAGTGCTGCACTTGTTCAGTTTTAAAACAGCTTGAGCAGCATCTTACTATAATGAGGCATTGCTGTTCTACATGAACGAAATTGGCAGTTCATTAGTACTTATTATGGAAGGACATTGGAGTTATCCTTCAGGAACGCTACCAGCGTTTTTCTCCCCAGAAAGTTGACCGTCATCTTGCTCAAGAGAAGCCCCAATTTCCTTCTCCATTTACACTTCCAGAAAGGGAGACCATTTCGTCACTTTTATGACGCGTGTCGCAGGAAACTTGGGGAAACCAGCAAATCCTTTAGTGAATCGGAGACAGTGAATAGCTGTGAGCCTTTTGTTAGTATTGCTTAACAGGTGGCATCACCATACTGTCGTGCCTTGAAGCACAGTTGATTATTCAGCTGCACTGTTTGAGAAGAGCGTGAGCAACCCTGACGTCTTGTGCCTGGTGGCTAGTGCTTTCAAAGGTTTTGCGCAGAACTGCTTCACGCATGTCAACTGAGTGACAGAGCGTCAAGCTGTGTCCACTCAGGTGGCAGGCTCTTTGCCTCACTACAAACAAAATTCGACAGCTTTATTGCACTCCCAGGTTTGCTGTAGAAAGGAGGGCTTTCTTACCCACACAGTGGAGGAGGAGGAAAAACTATTGACATAAGAGAAAGATGTAGGTTTCAGCAATCTTGGGCTGATTTCTTCATCTTCCGATAAGTCTCTTCAGCCCGTTTGAGCAGGGTTGGAGCCCCTTGTCCAGGGCTCCACTGAGGTGTGCCGCCAGGTAGGCTCGTCGCACGAATCCGTGCTGGATGGCCGGGTCCTCGCTGGAGAGCATCCACTCCCGCTGCTCCGCACTCGGGTTCTTATGTGCAGCTAATTCTTTGTTTTTCTGGCAGGCCCACATTATGGGTGGTAGAGCGGGCTTCTCTCTATACCACGGGCATTTGCTGCTATACAGTTGAGGGTTGAGTGGAACCAGCGGCGTAGCCAGAAATTTTGTTCGAGGGGGGCTTATGTTGTACCGCGGCCTCCTCCTTATATAATTTGTAGAGGGATCAAATACATTAATCATAATTGCATTGCCAGTGCTATTGCATATTAGATGCTGCAAACAAAGTCTTGAACGCTCTACACTGTATAGACAAGTAAAATCTGTATTTTTCGTAAAAAATATATTCGTGTGTCCCAAGAACTGTGGCAGAAATAACTGATATCAGTGCTTCCATCTTTTTTGTCTATTTAGTAAGTAAAGAAAATGTCTCATGAATTTTAAAACTATGTCAGTTGGAAACCGGCAAAGTAGTGCATGTCCCTGACATCTATAGTCAAGTTGAGGACAAATATTTTAACAAATCTTTGTCATTCAAGAATCTTGTTTACAATTTTATACATATGCAATGTCCGGGAAAAAATCTCAGTGACGCTGTCCTTTGTTGCAATGTATTGCGTGGGCGCAGCTGTCATCGGTCGAGTATTGTAAGTACTTGCACCGAAATTATAGTCGCAACAGAGACCACATATAAAAAGCAGGAGTTCTGCAAAATATACATTAGAAATGTGAAGGTACAATGGAATATCACAAATGTGAAGATACAGCTTGAGAAAGGGCAAAAAAGCGTCACTGGGAAAAAAGTTCACCTCATATATACACAAAACATGGCAAGAAGATATTTAAATATAAGTTGATTTTCTAATAAATCTATATACCTAAGTTAATGTTGCTCCATGTACAATGTCAAACAAGCCAAATAAACATGTGCAATCACAGATACTAACTTTCGCGCATAGAAAGGCTGACTATCCTGCAAGAATAAAACTATGATCGCAGAAATTGTGATATCTATTTGGGCCATGCTGCGGTCGCAACACCACCGCATGGATAGAATAATAGAGGGAGAATGCAGGAATCAATACAAAAATGCATATTTTCTGCCTGCAAAACAATCACTCTGCACAGAAAATTAAAGAAGGGTATTGGTCTGGCTCAAAAAAAGTAAAAGCAGGTAGCTAAAAAAGGAAAGAAAAGGATAAACGAAAGCCACAGATGATGTGACAAGTTGAACTTACCCAATATCCAAGAGTGTTTTTTGGGAAATGCCGTGTGGGCCGGGCTTTCTATAAGCAAGGTCGGTCAGATTGGTTATTGATGTCCTCTTAGTTTTAGTATTCACCTGATAATTTTGATCATGATGCTAACTGTTACAATAAACGGCAAAACTTTCTGCGGTTTTAAAGGCTAATGAATAGTCATACGTTTTCCTAATTACGTGTTTATGGTCTGGAAGGAACAGAGCCTTTTGCTTGCATTGGTTTTGATGGTTCGCTATGTAAAGTACAAAGTTTAGGAGATATTTTTATCCATAAAGTTTTGGAATTGAAATCCCTGCGCTCCGTAGATTCCACGGCTGCTGCGAGATGCCGCGACGAGCCTGCTGATCATCGAAACGCCCTTGACACTGTGTACTGGGATGGGGCACCTTGCATTATGTGACTCCATGTGCATGGGCGTTAATTGCCACGAAATGCAGCCCGAGTTTTCAATGTTCACGCCGAAATGTCTTTTCGAGCCTGAAAAATACATTGTAGGTAAAATCCAGCATGATTTCCAGCGCCGGTGGTTGTTTTGGTCGGCGATGCATAACAGTACGAAAAAATTTCTAGACGGGCTGAAGCCTCGTAAGCCACCCCACTGGCTACACCCCTGACTACACCCCTGACTAATTGCTCGTAACATGAAACCTCGGAAACGCAATAAGCTTTTTGTACCACTTAACTTTTGCATTGCCTGCACACTGGTCACCTTTGCAGCAGTGCCCTACAACTGACCAGGTTCACTGTTGGGAACAAGGAAAACAGTTGATACGTGAATTATATTTTTCAATGAATTTGGCCTTTTTATCTGCTTCGTGCCTCCTAGAAGCAGTTGGGTTAATTGAATAGCATGTGCAGCGTGCTTCCCTGTGCGCTTCACTTTGCCGCTCTGTACTGTGGGATGCTAAGCAGTGTAGTATGGGCAGCCGTCCTATTAAGCAATGTAGACATGTTGAGAGGCTTGTGTTATGCTTGTAGAAGACTACCTAGCTGAGCAGTTCAGAAATTATTGTGTAGAGTTCGTGTTAAAAGGAGCCCCTTCTAGTGTGTGGACATATCTTTGTGATATCTGCCTTAGGCCTTAGGATAACTTTGGCCTTAGGTGCCCTTGCGCCATAAAAACCTAGAACCATCATCATCTGCCATTTTGGTGAAAGCTACCTCATCGAGACCACTTGTGTAGCCACACTCAATATGACCTGCAACTTGCATCTGGGTGCTGTATTGCAATTTCCACTTTTGACGGATTGAATACACCACAGTTCATGTAACAGAGAGCTCTATCCTTTCGATTCATAGCTATGTGCATGACGTATCATCTGCACTGGGCTTGTGCTGCTTCCTGAAGGAGGCTGTGACCATTCCTTTGTGTTCCAAGCCATACTAAGGCCATCTGAGTGCACAATTGAGTGGTATGAATCTCTGTGTGTGTGGGCATAGAAAGCTGTGTAAAATTTTTCTATGACTTGATGTTGCTGTCTTTACTGGAAGTGTTTTTAGTCAGAGGACTTATCACTTCATGGGAATAAAAACACGTTGGTATTGTTTACTTTCAGGATCTACGACCACCAAAGAAGGCCAAAAAGGTAATCTTTAATGGTGCTTTTCCTGTTTTGTTTTTTTTTTTTTAATTTGAGAAGTGCAGGCCTAATGCCACCAGGAAATTGCGATCGATTTTTGTAGGTAGGTGAATTTTAACCACAAGTTAACCAACGGCATATGTCATAGGCAGAGCCCGAACCCATGACCTTCAAAAGTCGCATGTGGGCAGTGCAGTATTGTGTGGGCTGCAAAGCCTACTTCCAACTTCAGGGCATTTGTTGTAGCCATTGAAAGGATTCCCTAGAAATCGTGTGGTGTGTCACGTGTGCAATTTATATAGAATGAACCTGAAGGAATTAGAGGTCATGCTGAGGCTGCATCGGCTATGTTCTTAGGATGAACTGGTGGGCTAGTTGGTTACAGATACCAAATGATTCCTGGTACACAAAAAAGACTACAGACAGAGAACACAGCATAAAGCACTGGTTTGTGCACCGGGAATTATTTGGTGTGTTCTTACACAGCAGAAGATAGTATCTTTAATATGCTTTTGTTTCAGAACCTGCCATGCTGACTGTTGCACTGACATGCACTGTGAAACTGGATTACCTTTTATTTACTCTTTCTGCAGAAACGGTTTCATGTATTTGGGCTTGCTGTTTACTACTGAGTGTGTATACTTAACTTAGCACCATCTGCTACTAGGGGCACCTTTAGTATTTAGTACTGTATTTACACGATTACAAGTCGACCTATTTTTCAAAATTTCAAGTGGGGGGTCGATTTACAATAAACACGGAAACATGGCACTATAAGCAATGGCGAGACAAACGAGTTATCGGGCATGCTACAGTGTGGTTGCATTTTTGCTGCACGGCTCTGTCGCATCGCTCTTGGTGCTGACCTTGAGCAGTTGCAATGTCAACGCTCAGAACTTGCATCCCCTCGCCCCACGGGCGGCGGTCGGTGGCGGCTATCAATAAATCGATAAGCAGCAAACTGGCACTTCACACGTGACTGCGGCTGCTGATAAGTGGCGGCGGCCCGATCACGCAATCGCATTCTACAGGAAGCTCAAGCGTCCAACACGTTTTCTTTTTACTTTCAAATACGCGCTCGGCGCTCAAGGGAGCGTTGATAGTTGATGGAAGGGCCACTGTTCCAATCGAGGCGGCACCCCCACTCGGAACAGCAGCGGTGCCGGGGAGTGTCAGTTGCCGACGGAAGAGCCGACGTCATTCACGTGTAGTTTCTCTTTGGCTTTTATGCATTTGACTACTGCCGGCCGTGTTTCACAAGTTTTAGTGTAGTGTTTCGTCAATCGTCATTTGTGCTCCGTGTCCAGTAGGCGGCCGGCGCTAGTTCACGGCTGCATTCAAGATGGCTATCATTCTTTACGCCGAAGAAACGAACAGCTGCGCGCCAGTCCACAAGTTCGACGTTCGCGACGGGTGATACAGGTGTGGCAGCTTTAGTGAGGAAAGTTTTCAGCTGTTCCACGCGATGTCGTGATGTGGCTGTTTGCAAAGTGCGGGATTTCGCTGGGCGACGACGTTAGAATGACGTGCTGTGGGACCGCAGCAGCGATCACGATGGCAGCACTAGTGAGGACGATGGCGCAAGTGTGGACGAGTAGTTCAGTGACTAACACATTTTTGTTTTGGAATGTGCTCATGGGCATTGCCGCGCGTGGCAGCCGATAGCGGCTGGCGATAAATGGTGGCTGCTGGATAATGCTATCGCATTCAACTATTCAAGGCCAAGCTTAAACAGCTTCGAAGGTTTTTTTTTTTTGGAAATGTGATTTGGGGGGTCGGCTTACATTCGAGTTGACTTACAATCATGCAAATACGGTATGTATATGTAGGGTCATATGCCGTCCACTTGCCAATGGGTCTGCCTTCTGTCTTCTTATGCCCTACAACTTAACAACAAACTTTTTAAGTTTTTATGCATCTTCAGCATTAAAGTCTAATAATTCGTGTTCTTTCATTGTATTGTGTCTGATATTTCATTTTGCTCCCACCCTGCTAAAATCCTAAAATGTCTGAAGTGTCTACAAATAAATATGTAAATGACTTGTGTCTAAATAATCTGATTAGCTTCAATTATTACCTGCTTGCCCTAGGCAACTGCCAAGAATGCTTCAATTTTATTTCTGCATTATGTTCCCGTTTTCGATACGTCTGCTCATGGAAGGTGGCTGACTCGCTCTCACATCCACTTGCTCACACTCCTGCCCACTCACACTCCTATCCCCTAAATCTCGCAACCACTCACTCACACGCATCTCCACTCACCCTCATGCCCTCTTACTCCCACTCACTGCCCTTCAAGTTCACTCAGTGCAAAGTTTGCAGTGCATGTTTGACTCCAGTTTTCTTTTTCTTTGCTTACTGACAGTGGAGGTGATGAGAGATTTACTGCTTCGTGCAGCAACACTTGTGGCTGCCCTAGCATAGCCTGGCCTTCATGGATGCATTGATGAGCTGCTCAGGGCTTTGTTGGGCTCTTGGCCCAATTTTCAGTTTTGCTGATCGAAGGAAGTGGTCGCTTATCGCTATTGCCTGTGTTCCATGGCCCGGACCAATGTTACGCACACGTGCTCCCATGCTTGCTACTGAGACGATGAGTGCCTGTTTAGGGTCGGCTAAGATGCTTAGTTTTACTCTTGGAACGCGAGGTGTCGTGTATGTGGAGTTGTGCATAGATTAAAGAGCGCACTGAATGCCTGCTGCATGACATGGTTTTGGACAACTCAAGAACGCAGCAGCAAATACTTCACAAACATGGCCCTCGAGCTAATGTTGTTGACCGGTTGTCATGGTGTCGCAGTTAATCCCTTTTTATGAAGGCACCTGCCAGTCACATACGACTTCATGCTATTAGATTAACTGCGGCATCATGAGAATTGATCGATGAGGGCGATTCACTGCTGTGTGTTCTTGAGTTTTTATCCGCTATAAGTACCTTTGTCTTGACAGTGGTTTTGGACGATGTCTACGTACCAATAATGAGTTTGCCTTGACGGAGACATGTCCACCAGTCTGCATGAACACATTAGACACACATGGCGATTACGAATACCTTTAGTGGCTTGGGAAATTGAGTGTTTGTGAAAAGATCCGAGTGCATTCCTCCACGAAAACGGAAATGGCTGGAATGGGCCATTTCAGCATTTCACGGGCCATGCTCGAATGCAATGGGCAGTAGCTATTGTCAATCCCTTTACAGTGGTGTTTTGGGCTTAGTTTAGGGCATACAGTAGCCGACGGGTAATTCGGACTCCAATAATTCGGAATTGTAGGATATTTCGGATCTCGATGAGGCACCGTCAGTCACCCATAGAAGCGCATACATATTCGCGACGGATATTTTGAACTTCAACAGTCCGAAAGTTCGATTTTTCGGACTAATTTCAGTCGCCTGCGGGCCAAAATCGGCCATCTGATCGGCTTTTCGCTGGCGCAAAAGGCGCCATCTTGGATTGAGGTGGATTTAAGCTGCAGTTGGATTGGCTTGACAAATTTCGGTACCTCATTTTTGTCAGTAGAGGTCCCTGCGATCTCCAGCACTTCGAGGTGGCAGCCGGATTGTAATCGCCGTCAACTTGCTTTTGATGCCGACGTTGTCGCGGGCAGTTATCGCTCGTCCCACACGTTGAAAATTGGTTGTTGGGGAAGGAAATTGTGCAGGAGCTATCTCACATCTCGGTAGGAAAGGATAAAAAAGGGACTGAGAGAAGAGAAGAAGAAAGAGGTGCCGTAATGGAGGGCTCCGGAATAATTTCGACCACCTGGGGATCTTTAACGTGCACTGACATCGCTCAGCACACGAGCGCCTTTGTGTTTCGCCTCCATCGAAAAGCGGCCACCACGGCCGGGTTCTAACCCGGGTACTCCGCATCAGTAGCCAAGCACCCTAACCACGGAGCCACCGTGGCGGGTCTCATATGTCCGCCATTCGCCGTTTCGTCACTTGGGTTTCTGACCGCGTCGACCGAGTGGCGCTTAGTCTTCACGAAGTTACATCCATTCGCCGTTCTGTGATTGCGTTCGGCGGTTCCGCCGCTTTGACCGAAAAGTGCCTTATCTTCGAGTGTGTTTGACGAGCAGTGTGGTGCACACTCGGGTTGTGGACAGCATGGCCCCGCCTGGTCCGTCAAAGAAGTGTGGGAAGTATTCCAACTAAATGCGGTAAACTTGCTGTCTAGCATGTACAGTGAAAGCACAACTTTGGCGCAAATACAGGCGCAAATCGTCGTCAGCAAGAGAAATTTTCCGCAAGGTAAAATCAGTGACATTTTTAAGCCGATTTCATCTCAATAAAGTGTTTTTTTGTACTTCACGGATTTTTCGGTGACTGTACGCAGTTATAAGTCAACTCAAATCTAAGTCGACTCCCCCCCCCACCTCACATGTCAGGAAAGAAAAAAAAGGGTGTGCCTGGTTGGTGGCACATTCTGAATTGCAAATGTATTCGTCACAGGACTACTCATCCACACTTACGCTGTCATCCTCGCTAATGCTGCCGTCGTCATCGCTGCTGTGGTCCCACACCATGTCGTTGTAACGTTGCTGTCCAGTGAAATCCCGCACTTCGCAAACAACTACACCTGACATCACGTGGAACAGCTGAAAATTTGGCCTCGCTTCAGTCGCCACATGTGCACCGCCCATTCTGAACCGTAAAACTTGTGGCCCGGCTTGCAGTTGTTCATTTCTTTGGCATTAAGAATGGCAGCCCTCTTGAATGTAGCCATGAATGAGTGCCAAATGCTTACCAGCCCCGGAGCACAAATGACGATTGATGAAGCACTACATTAATCACTGGTAAAACTTATCCGGCAGTCAAGTCCTACGTATCAAACAGCCAAAGAGAAACCATGAATGAGTGGCGTCTTCTCTTCATCTACGGACACTCGCTGGAAGCACTGCCATTGTAAGTGGCGGTGCCAACGCGATTGGAACAGCGGCCCTACTATCAACTATTGACACTGTCATGAGCAACGAGTGCACAGTGAAAAGTAAAAAAAAAGAAAAATTCCAAACAAGCTTGCAGGGTAGCTGAATGCTACTGGGCAGAGCAAACATAAAATTGCAACCACACTGTAGCATCCCTGATATCTTGTTTGTCTTGCCGTTATTTATGGTGTCGTGCTTTGGTTTCGATTGCTAGTGGACCCTCCCCCCCCCCTTTGAATTTTCAAATTTAAAACGGGATGACTTACAGTCATGTAGATATATTAGTGGAGGGCAGGGCTGGCTTCATCTAGGCAGAGCAGGTGTGCGTCGATCTGTGGACATGCCTGCCATGCAGTACGTTGTGTGCACTGCACTTAATCCCTGTCTGAAGGCCACTTGAGAAACCGGCGCAGTATCTTCGCTTGTGGCCTGTGCATTCGGAGACCATGTGCACATCTGTGTGGGCAAAGGAGGTGCTAACACTGCATACCAACACAACCCGTAGTGGCTCATTTCACCTGCAAAGGACTTGCGCCCATGCTAGTGCTAAACTATTGAGCCACACAGGAACAAATGGCTGCCATTCTCAAGCCAGCGCAGTCCTCTGCTTCGGTTGTCCAGACACCCCTCAGCTATCAGCATAAATAAATCTAACAGATATCGTCATCATGAAACACAAGCGGAAAACTATGGTGTCATGTCCACCTATCACTCATATCCACTCACATTCACCCACAACTACTCGCCACTCACATCCACTCACACTCATCTCCATTCACTTATGCTCATCTTGTCACACTTATAACAGCACGCACTCATGGCCACTCTCACTCATATCCACTCACTCACACTCACACTTATAGACATGAGTGTGATTGAGACGAAATGAGTGCGCTCATGAGTTAGTGTACAACCTATAGTGTAGACCTATAGCATTCCCCATGTAACATGAGGTTATGTTATAGACGTGCTCTAGTCACTTATGCTTTGCTGAAAAGAGCCTGAGAAGTTGTCATTGCCTGCTGTCATAATGGGCATTTCAAAGCGGTGCTGATAAATAAACAGCCGAATAATCGCATGTTATGCCAGACTGATTGGTTATGGTGCTTCACTTCACATGCTTAATTTTGTTGCAGGTATATAAGAAGAAATGGGGCAAGAAAGGTATGTACTCCATTATTGAGCAAGTGTGTAAAGTATTGACACACATTACTTACAACTGAAATTGAATTTCTTCCCAAATTCTTAATGAGACTTCACCTCCCAGTGTGTCATGTTAGCTTCTTTCTAAAGAGCTAGAAGGGCGCTTAAAGGAAACTAGAGGTTCCTTTCAACGTTAACAGCTTTCTTTTTTGTGTGTGTTGAAAACGATGACTCTGTTCTTGAGAAAATTGCAAATTTAGTCCCATTTATTCCTGAATTCATGACCCTATACAACATGACGAATGTGACGTTTTAATATTTAGGATTTTCTGCTCTCTGGAATGTGGGAAAAGCAAACGAAAACTGAACTGTCTAACCTGCTGATAAGACAGATGCTTTGTTACGATATATGTAGGTGTTGGACATTTTGTTTTGAACCGAAAAAAAAAACAGTACACCGAATTCATTTTTCAAAATTCGGTTTTAGCCGAATAAGGTCAGAATTCTTGGCATGCAAGGCACAGCTATATGGCGGTTGAATACGAGTTGCACTCAGTCAGTATGAAACCTTACCTACCAAGTCGGGAAGCAAGGGGCATGATGCGATGGTAGTATCGTTGGTTGAGCAGGGCAGCTGGCGCTTTGAAGTATTGCTTCGCTACCTTAGACTCCTCTACAGGCCGGGAAGCACCACCTACGCGCCTCCTTTTTAAGCACTGTTAATTCGTGATCATCACCTGCTTAGTGCATTAACCGTATTTACGCGCATAATTTGAGCATTTTCTATTCAGAAATTAGGGCTCCAAGAAGGGGGGTGCGGTGCGCAAATTACGCGGGCCAGCCTTGGTGAGAGATTTCTCCTGTCTTTTCTTCGAACGCTCTTGTCTCTGCTGGGGTGTTTCTTCTGCATGCTGTTTTCTTCGCTTTTCGTTTTCCTTCTCTCGAAACGCACGTTCCTTCTCGAGCCGCTGCTGCCGCCCGCTTTTCCGGGGTTTCTTGGACACGCCTCTGCCGTTTAGTCGCGTTCCAGCGTTCTGAACTAGTAAAAGGAGACTCACTGTCGGGCAAACTCATAATTTCTTCCTTTGCTTCTGCTGTTTCCACAGAGGAGGTTGCACGTTGTCGCCGAGCTGCATACTGGGCACGCCGATTAGAAAGTCGTTCTTCTCGTTCTTCTTCAGTCTCCGTAGCTCGCTGATGCTTCCTCTTTGCATTCTGCTGAGCTGCCTTGTTCGTAGGCACCATCGTAACATCTGGCTGTACGACTGTCTTGGCGAGAGGAGCGGAGCTGTTTTATACAGCTGGTGTGACGTCACTCTGACCGTAGCGCCCCTGGTGAGAGGAGCGGGAGTTAGGCCGCCGTTGGTGGCTACCCGCCTCGCCTCGCGACGGCGTGAGATGGGGCCCCGTTTTACACAGCTGGTGTGACGTCACACCGACCGTAGTGCCCCTGGTGAGAGGAGCGGGAGTTAGGCCGCCGTTGGTGGCTACCGCCTCGCGACGGCGTGAGATGGGGCCCCGTTTTTACACAGCTGGTGTGTCGTCACTCTAGGTCACGTGGTGTGACGTCACGCAGCGAGGTCACGCTAAAGGTCAATGGTGCCTACCACCGCCTCGCCAAGGAACGGGCTGAAGTGCGACCTAAAGTAGTATTGCTTCGCAATAAAACTCCACAAAGGTCATAATGCACAATATAGGTATAGTGTATGTTGCTGCGTATACATCAGCACCCGGACCCGCACCCCACGCTGGCCGCCTCCCGAAAAAAAGTTCACCCTAAATAAAAGGCCGCCCCCCCCCCCCCCCCCCCCCCCCCCCCCCCCCCGCACCCCTGCGGGATGGCATGAAGGTGCATGCACGACGCTGAATAAGACGCTAAAACAGCGTCATCGCTTGCGGCCCAGCCAATTGTTCGGTAGTTCCGGATTCCGTAAGTTTGCTTTCGCAACTTCGTCCGGGATAGCAAGCGCGAATCAATAAATCAATTATCACACCACACAACTCTTTAACAGTACTGCGCGAGCGTCTACCAAACTGCTTGTCGGTGCCTTTTCACGGCGCGGAGCTGAGAAGCCAGCGAGAATAGCCACGTGCGCACAAGTTTGCCGACACGATTGTTGTCTATGGGCAAACTTGTGCGCACGCGGTTATTCTCGCTGGCTTCACCGCTCCGCGCCGTGATAAGGCGCTGACAAGCAGTTTGAAACTTGCCGTATAGTTGTGATATCCCATCACAAGACATGACCGAACAACCACACAAGCCATCAGACCCACCAAGAAAAGCGTAGCCGGCAGTCGAGTCACATGCATCAGCCGAACAAACAGCGGTGTTGGCTCTTCTGTCAGCTGTCGATCCTCCCCGGAAGCGCTGCTGGCCGTTCCGAGGGGCGATGCCGCTGGTGCCGCCGCGATTGGAACAGCGTCCTCTGACACCACCATGAACGCTCAGTGCACAAAAGGTTCAAAAAGCCTTCCGAACAAACACGCGAAATAGCCGAATGCTACTGGGTAGAGCCATAGGGTAGAGCCCGCGTGCATGATGGCGGTCTAGCGCAGCGTGGTGCGTAAAATATGAGAGTAAAAAGTGCTTTTTTGTATACTCGGGTGATAAATTAAGGGTGCGCAAATTATGAGAGGGCGCAAATTATGCATGTAAATACAGTAGTCTGTTGAGCATGTTCATCAACTGCAGGACATTAACACGTAACTGCAAATGGGCATCACATAAAAGTATGTTCTGGCTACCACAACGATTCAGTGGCATTTTCATCACTGCCAGCTCGCAGTTAACGTGATACCTCCCAATTGCACTCAACTCCACCTGACAACCCAATGATAATGTCAGCCTAGTTCTTAAAAATAAGCTTCCACTTACGCATTTTTGTCTTCCGGCTTTGGCATGAGTAGCTCTTTTAATGACGATAGCAATTTCTTCTACATGCACAGCTCTAAGCACTGGCATTTGAACATTAATTACTGGTAAATAAATTGTCAGGATGACAATAGCATTGAGATAGACTTTAAGTGACTTTCGACCACGCAGAATCGCTACAGTAAATTACAAAAAAAAAGTCAGTATTTCATTCGTCAACAATAGTATTCGGCAAAATAACCGAAAAGTCTAGCCCCTAGATATATGTCACAGCAGCTTAGGCCATCATACTGTGCACCACCCACCATTCTGTATGTCATCCTGTCAAGGCGTGATCTTACTATTCAGGTAGTCTGAATGACCCTGAGATCTTGTGCTTCGCTTGTGCTCGTTATGTTGCTGGGCATGGTGGCTTCATGAAGGCTGACTGGGCAACTTGTGAAGCAAGCGATTTTCTTGTTCTTAAGTAGCGGCAGCACTTGCTGCTCTGCTTTTGTTCTGTTTCAAGAGTACTTGCCTGTTGACACTCCGTTTCCTGTCAAAGCTATGAACCAATTGCAATCAAGAAATAGTATAGCTGTAGGGTGCACTTCACAGAATTCTCTTGGGATACTGCTACATGCCTTGCGTAGGCGTAATTTCTCTAGCCTAGCACTGTTTGTGGTAAAGATGACATTTTTTGTTATTTGTGGACTTCTTTCTCTCAATCTAATTCTCTTGACTTCCCACGAGATATTTAACACGCCTACTTATATCAGTTACCATTTAGGCCTTATAAACAACAGAACCCCGCTGTTAAGTTCCCCGGTGTGGCGTTTTCCCGGCTGCTACTTTTTCGTGAGCCAGTCCCGTCCAAGCTTCCATGGAAGCCCATGTAATACAGAGTCGGCTGTTACGTCACAGCGGTGAAAGCGTTCCCGGCAGCTACATCGCGATTGTCGATTCGCTACAGTGTTTTACCTTGTGCTAGCATTTTCACAGCCTACGTTTCGCTCGCGTAAAAAGGCGACGGCAGACCGGCCAAAGCAGGACTCTACTCCAACAAGTGGCATGAAGTTTGTTGCAGTTCGATCACCACTACGGTGCGAGCGCGAATGACCGAAGGCACAAAAACGAAACTACATCACGCAGGCAACACTGTACGAGAGAGAGTTGTGCAGGCTGGCTCCAAGGCATGTTTCCATCATCGACATTTCTCATGTATCCTGTAGCTTAGAACCTAGAAACTGCGTTTTTAACACACGAGGACTGTATAGGATGAAAGCGGCACGACCGCGAAAATTGCAGTAGTGTGTACGCATGTTCAAGCTTCACCCACTCTGCCTGCCCGCCCTCTTTGCTGCTGCCTTTTCCTCCAACAGCTGCCCAAGCAGAGGGAGAGCAATCGTAGGGCGTTTTTAGGACATCGTGCATGCGAACGATTACGACCGCGATGTAATAAGAGGCAAAGGTGTACATTTTTTCATGCGCGCTTCCAAGCTAGTGCATTTTACGGCTCGTACGTTTTTTTTTTCTTTTCCGTGGTGTCGGGAAAAACATAACAGCGGAGTTCTTAAGCATACAGTTTTAAAAATCAGTCTACACCTCTGCACTGATAGCAGCCAGTGATTACGATCACTGGTTTTCAGAACGAGGCTTTTGCACCTTCCGTTCTGTGTACTTTGTCGCACTTATATCCTGCATCGTCAGACATGAATGCACCATGTAGGTACATTGGACAGGCAAAGAAGATGCGCATAGTGCAACTCTAATTTTGTTTTTTTTTTGCGCTCCCTTTTGAGCTCTTGGAAAAGGTTGCACGGTAAGCCTTATTTTTGGAGTGTAGTAGTTCAGAATAATTGTAGATATCTCAAATATTCTTCTGCTTCCCATTGAGGGCGTCATTGATAACCAAAATAAATTTGTTTCTTGCAGGTTTTAGGAAAGGAAGACGCTGAAGTTAAGACTTGTGGCACATCATCGCACAGCATACGTCCATGTTTGCAGTGGTGGCAACAGAGATGGGCATCCTCATGAGGATGTCCTCACCCTCACCTCATGAGGATTTCACTCAGGGAGGTGAGGGAGCGTGGGCGCATGAAAATTTGTGAGGATGAGGCTGAGGGAGGGAAAATGTGGTGAGGTGAGGGCGAGGGAGGGAAGACGAACAAGATATATATACCGGATTGACATAGTTTAGTTTTGAGTTGGAGGGGGAGTTGGAGGGGTTTGCGAATATTTGGAAATTTCAAATACCGAATCAAATATCACATTCGATTATTCGAATGAATCAAATAGTATATGTTCAAAATTATTCGAAACTAATGAATTATGTCCAAGTTTTCGAATACTTTTTGAATAATTTGCGCGAAGTTCAAAAAAGGCCAGCTGTATTTTTCTTCCATGACTTTTCCAAAAACTGACCATATAAGCCGCATTACCATGCCGCCGCGATCGGTATGCTCGGGATGGAGAGTTGAGCTCCACGGTGTGGTCAGTTCGTGTGGCGGTGTTCGTCATCCTCATACATGGCCTCAGAGATTAGACAATGCAGCAGAGCCCATGCAGGTTCAGCAAATGTAGCCTTAATGCCTCACCTCGGAGGCCATGCCTCATACGTAAGCCCTGGCCCATCTCATGCACTCGGATATGGTGCTAGTTTGTTATTTTCCGTTAAGAAGAGCAAACGGTACCTTTTCTGTGCGCATAACATGTCAGTGACAAAGTTAATACGCTTACTTTGTGTTGCGAACCCCCAGATACAGATCAATGTTGCTTGTTTTAAAAGATAAGCTATAACTGCGAAGGCGGCACGTCACTATTCTTCATGATTGCTCATTGAATATTCGCACAAGTAGCGAATATTCGTCGAAATATTTATTCGATTCGGCTAACTCATTATTCGATTCGTATTTGATTCGGTTTTCAGCCAAACCGTCCGCATTCGATTTGGTAGCAGCTCTACACTACTCGTGTTGAATTCGGTTTGGAAAAAATACTATTCGCACACCCCTGTTCACTTGTGGTGGTCGGGTATCAGGCTGCCGCCTATTATTATTTTACGCCCTTATGTAACCACCTCAATTACTATGGCAACCACTGGGTTATGGTTGCTGTTATAAAACTTAACGCTGAGACCCTAAACGCGAGAAGTAGAGCTTAACGCTCTGATAGACAGAGCAAGTTATGGCTGAGGACCTCAAGAGGGAGTGCCACTCCGGCTTTAAGTCGGTCGGTTCATGCACTCTCCTCAGATGAACAGTCAGTTGGGAGAGATCATATCTTATCATCCTGCCTGAACCAACTGCCGAGCTCTCGAGTTGTGTTTGTAATGTCATCATCTTCGTCACGTACACGCGTTCGCACGTGTTAAGCTGCCGGTCTCTCATGCTGTAGTTTGAAAGCGTCTTCATGATCTTCCATCCTTCGCGTGAAAGCGTCGATCAGATGAGCAATCAGCAAACAGCGCGAAATGACGGGAGATTAGAAGCAGTCATATTCAGAAGACCCAGTGCTGTCAAATGTCATCGGGTTGTGGTAATTAAGTGACCTATAAAATTTCTTTGTTCTGAGTCTATTATGTGTTTATCACTTCGTGGTAAATGCTACCGCACTGTTTTCTAAATATTCTTGGCGCACCCTGGTTTTGTAGCGATAGCTACATTGCGGCAGCATTTCGAGCCTTCAGCATGGCAGCGCCACCGCATGGTTGGTCATGTGGTGCGTGGTCACGTGCGGAGCAGCTGCCGGCGGCGCGGTGCGCCAGCGAAACCGAGTGAAAGGGGGAGTGGAGAGAGGGAGAGAGTGAATCACGTCCTGGGACAAAGATGAAGAAGGAATGCCCAGCGAAACGCAGCGGCAAAAAACTTCTAGTAGTGCATATAGATAACAATGAAATGTAAGTGCCTGCAGTCCACATGTATGCATTCAGTGCATGCCAAAAATAAAGGCAGAGTGATATTTTGGGGCTCAACTCTTAACTGTCTCGGTTTTGTCTCATGTATTAAAACAACATACATACACGCACAATATAAGCATTTAGCCTCTCGTCGAGTAGTGCCTTTAGGGCTTGTCTTATATGTTTATTACTCAGTAATATCGCCAGAATTTGCCAACTACAGAAATAACGAGTTTTAAATTGACTGTTAGTGAGGGTGAGGGAGGGAGGGCGAGCAAATTTTTCGAAGTGAGCGTGAGGGAGGAAAAGTGAAAATGAGGGCATTTGCCCACCTCAGGGTGGGAATTCTGCACCAACGTACGCCACTTCATTAAACCTGTTACATTCTGCTACAAATTAGCACTTTTTGATGAAATTGCGCCAAGGCTGCACCAAAATACTATTTCAGCAACCAATAGGCATGCCAGATACCAAGAGGCTAAGGCTAATATCTAGTGTGCAGAGGCATGACTCTGGTTCCTTCTCCCAATATGTGGTGAGGATGATTGATGTAATCCAACCACGTCCCGTTTTGTGGTAAATGCACATGCAAAAAATTTATTTCTTCTAAGAGGCTCAAATATAGTCAAGTCCTCTTATAATGAACTTGACAGTCACGCGAATTGCGTTCTTTGTATCCGAAGTTTGTAGTAAGTGGGCGCCCTGTTTCACCAACAAAAAAAAGACAGCGATTATATCTAAAAAGTATGTTGTGCACATAGACCCAATCAAGCTGCTTTCTAAGCCCTCCAACACAGTCATGTGCTCCTGTCAAAAATCTTTTTGCAAAAAAGCCGCTTTAGGAACTCGGTAATACCAATAGTGTTTGAGGCATTCACTGCAACTGGTAGTACGTCGGCATCCACCTCTACGACCCTCAATAAAATTGTTAGGATCGAGGCAACTGCAGCGCATGTTTAGCATAAGTTTTGTCTACAGTCTGTGCACTGCCTTGTTCTTGTCCTGCGTCTGTTTCACTGGTTCCACCATTGCTCACTTTCTCATACTCTGTGCGATGTGCAATGTGTGCGGTTCATCTTCACCGAGATCTAGCTCAAAACTGCAGATATTTCAAAATGGCTGTCGAACAGGGGGTCGACGGTTGATGACGCAGACTGAGCGTGCGGTACACAGTATCTTCGATCTGGAGTCGGCGTCTTGCGTTTCCTATCAGAACATCGGTTGTCAGCTTCTGGCTCACCTACAGGTTCTCCCTTGCTCGTCCTCGGTTCTTGGCTAATTCGTGGAGTCGCAGAGTTTCATCCAGGTCTCTAACACCTGGCAGATGCAGAGTTCCATGAAGCTGAGTGTAGCTATGCATGAGTCCGAATGGTCGGTATTGTGTCGACTTGTGCTTTGAGACGTTTACAGCAAAGACAGCTTCTGACATTTCTTGCGCCATTTGTTGCATGTCTAAATATTTCCGCAGTATGTACTTCATTCCAACATCACTCTACCAAGCCATTGTCCTGAGGTTAGTTTGGTTTAGAGGGCAAACTATAGTAGCGCTAAATAAGAGGGACAAAGGGAGAAAACACAAACACTAGTTTTTTTTTTAGCTGACGCATGTTAATATCTGTAAATGCGGAACAGGAGCGAGAGATACTGGAAGCCTTCATTATACATGTGGAAAAGCACTCGTGTGTGAGTAAACCAAATGTTTATCTCTACCGAGGAATTGAAGTTCTTGTATCGGGAGGTGCCGTCGCGCATGTGGTTTGCTTGTTGATACTTTTTGGCACGTGATTGCTGCCTATTAAGTGTTTGATTTTCTGAAAAGAAAAGTCAGTTGATGTCTAGCATTTGTGTTGTCTTCTCTCCCTTCATCTCTGTTGAGAGAGAGAGAAAGTAAGTTAATGAAAAGAAAGATGGAGAGGTTGGCCAGCGGTAAAGTTACCCTGGCCTGCTACTCCACACTGGGGAAGGAGGAAAGGGAAAGTAAAGGAAAAGAGAGGGTGCAAATGGAGGATGGTGCCATAATACAATGAATTACTTGGAGTGGCCTGGCACTCATTTTGCAAAATGACATGTCGTCCTCATGCAGCATGTCTTGCACACACGCTGGCACACGGTTGCAGAGAAGGGCTCTGCACGCTCTGACAGCCCAGCACAAATGGGTGCACATTGAGCACTATTGCTGAAAGTGTAACATGTCCCGGCACAAATGCGCATGTGTATATGTGGTCTGCACTACACCGTGTAAACACGCACAACACTGCACAAGCAAGTGTCACAGATGGGAATCTAGGCCTATCTCACTGAGAAACCCGAGAACAGCCTTCATTAAAACCAGCTGTCGCTGAGGTTCGCCTTGGTGCCTAGGGTAGTTTCCTCAGAGAGAGGGCATCCGTCTAACTGTCTCACAGTATTTTCCAAGGCCCTCCTTGCCTCAGTGTATAGTGGGCACTCGTAAATAATATGATGAATTGTCTCCGTATGGCTGCAGTTCAAGCAATGCTGGCTTGCTTCAACTCCAATCTTGTGTAAGTAGCTTTTAGGGTAATCTACGCAAAGCCGCAACCGATGGAGCAGAGTTCCTTGACGTCACATAACATGTGGTAGGAAAGTCTCGAACTGCCATCAAGCCGAGAGATGCGGTCGTGCTGGTAATTCAGATCGTTTCAGTGCAGTTGCATGGTAGCCTGCATTGAATAAGTCAATAAAGCTGCTGCGTCACTTCTTGAGAACGAGACTTGGATGGAAGCCCGATCAGTGTGTGCCAACTTAGCTTCCGCATCAGTGCTTTAATTTCCCCCTATACCGCAATGGCAGGGTATTCACTGAAGCCTGATGGTGCGGCTGCACTGAAACACCTCAGCTAGCGAAAGTACAATATGTCTGATTAGCTGTTGTCATGTGAATGGCTTCACGTATGTTTTTATGATCTGCAGTGCGGGTCTTAAGTCGCAGAATATAGTCTAGTGGTTTGCGGTCTGCTGACCTGTGTAGCGGGTGGCCCCTCGTATGCCTGCCAGTTTGGTTGCCGTGGATGTTTTATGCATAAACCTGAAGCGGTGGGTGAAGGTGCTGCCAGCCACAATAACCGCTGCTACTGCTGAAGAGGTGTAACAGGCATGTCCACACTAGCAATTATTAGTTGATTAAGCAAAACCCTGATTTGGTCGTTTGTGGTAGACTCAACGAGCGGCGGGCGCATGAATTGGTGGACGCTCCTCAGGGATTACAGTGCGCGTTGGTAGAGGTGGCCATGCTGCAGAACCCTCCTGGGCAGTTGGAATATTTGGCACTTGTGTAGGTGGGGCCGATGGTTCTGCACAGCAGAGTGACCTTGCTGCTGTTGATGCATTGTCGCTTCATTTGCTGTAATCGAGTTTTTCGGTCGGTACCTTGTACGCCTTCTTGTATGCCTTTTGGCTCCTAGTTGTACCAATGTTGGCGGACGTCGAAGAACAGGTGAATCGTGAACTAGTAAAGTGATTAACTAAATTTTTAATAGTTAACTTTTAGCTATCACCGATAAGCGCCTGATTGCATTTAAATATTTGTAGCCGGCCGTTACTAACAGTCGTATCGGTTTTTGGCATTTCGAAGACGCGATTACCCTCGCCGCTGTGGCTCAGCTAATTTGGGCCAATTCTCACGCCATTCGAAAACCGCGCGCCTGTGGGGAGAATTGGGGGCAGTTTTTCAGGTAAATATTTCTTGGGCGAAAATAAAATGAATGCTGAGGAAGGAAGTAAACGAACAGTGAAATGAAACGGGAAATGCATAACGCACGCAGGAGATAGACACCGAGGTTGGTTTAATGATAACTGTAAGAAGAAAATATTGAAAAAAAAGCTACCAAGGTAGGCTATTTGATTCTATTCAAAAATTTTGGATGGCGATAAAAACACTTGTGGCTGTACCCAAGTATGGTGGCTCGAAACGACAATATGACTGGGCTGCTCAAACAAAGGCCAAGCTGTTGTAGTGGCTTCTCTAAAAACAGTCTTCTCATCGTGATGTAGCGGCGAAAAAACAACAAAAAATGGTCTATGGTTTCGTGCTCACCACAGAATATGCAGACAGGATAAAGCGCCAACCCAGACCTGTGCAAATAAAAATTTAAGGGTGGGATCCGGCAGGGGAGCCTTGATATAGATACCTCAAGCTGCCTTGAATGTCATGATTGCCTGCTCCGCGAATACCCCAGGTGCAGGTAGTCATCAGGTTTTTATAAGAGATCCAGTTGTCGTTCTTAACAAATTTTGTCTTCGAAACCTCGCTGCTGTGATGTACGCTGTAGCCGGAACGATAGGTAGCAAGGGGGCATTGAGGGACGCCTTTGCCAGGCAATCCGGAACTTCCCAAGCAGCACAAGTCATCGGCCCACTATTGCAACAGGATGGTCCCACATTGGTCCTTTGTAGGGCCAGCTTTGCCAATACAGTTCCAATGTTGGGCCAATTGTGCTGCTTGGATTCATTGCCTGTCACACCGCTATATATGGCGTCCATGTGTAAACAAGGCTCAGATGTGGAGGGAGTAATGAATGGAAGGTGTTCAAGATTGGCGAATTCACAGGCGAAGCAAGGGACGAACACAAAGAAATAGACTCTGTAATGACAGCCACTGAAGAGAAAGATGGCTCTAGTTTGCGAACAGCAAGCACCACCGCCAGGAACTCCGCTTGAAAAATTGGGGTGCAGTCGGGAATCCGCACAGAAAAAGACCAATCTAGAAGCGGCAATATATTCCCACCCCTGCCTTTTCATCACATTGGAAGGCGTCAGTAGCTATCGTTAAGCTAATAGGTAGGCATTGTAAATGGTTCTAATACATTTAAATTGCGGGGTGGTAAATGCTTAGCGTTTTTCGGGAAAATGTCATCATAGACAATTTCTACAGAGGACCCACTGTTTTTTGTCGGAAGGATGCTATACAGGAGAACATTTAAAAGATCAAGCAAATTTTGTGTCATAACTACCTGCGGGGTATGAAATCTAGGCCAGCGAATTCCGAAAAAGTCAGCTGGCAACTAAATTAAAACAGCCAAGGAGTGGTGTAAATTTGATTCATATATCCTTACGTACGTCTGAACAGTTACGAATTTAAATCTAGATAATAAAGGAGGAATACATGCTTCAAAATAATAAAGCAGGTTATTGGCCACAAATCTGGGGAGGCCGAGATACAACTGAAGCGCTTCCCGCCCCAAAAGAACGAGCGGGCAAATTTTGTAAGCAGCTTTACCAGAAAACTGCACAGATACACATTCTAAAATTGTTCGGACATACAAAACATAAATCAGCAAAAGTATATCTCCGCATTCCAGACTGGGGATTACTTAATTACGCAATATGCCCACAGCACGTGCCCCTTTCGCTGCAACATGGTCACTGTGAGAGCGCCATGTGAGGCTGTCATCATAAATGACGCCAAGATATTTTAATTACTTGAGGAATATTTTGTCGCTGGAAAGTAAGAAATAGACAATCAGGATCTTCATTTGAAAAACACGGGCAGGACAGGGAACTTGTTTACATTAAAGGTGAGTATGTAGTGTGCAATAATGTGTAGTGTTTTGTTTAAATTACTCCGGGCCCCTCCCCTAAGGCACCTCTTTCTTTTTTTACTGCCACATTCCTCCCTTTCCTCAAGGCGCGGTTTAGGTGTCCATTGATAAACGAGACAGTTACGGCAGCTTTCATTTCCCCAAAACAAAAAAAGCATCGAATGCAGTGTACAGCGCGAGTAAGAAAATTACTGCGTTTTTCCTTTCATAAAAAATGCATATTTCCTTATTGTTATCTTGGCAGTGCTCTTGAGCTACTCCATTGTTATCATGCAGGCTCGTGCACGTGCACAGGACGCCTTCAAACGGCAAAGAACGCGTTCGTTTATAAGGGAAGGAAACGCGCGACAACCGCCGCACACTAGGTGGACACCTCACCGATGCCACGAAAGCAGCGATGAATAAGTTAGTGAACGTAGTCAGAAAATAAGCTTATGCGTCAGGCTACTCCAATAAAGTAAAATTGGGCAAAAAAAATTTCGGAATAGACGTAATAATAGAAGGCCATACGGTGTGCGCTGACATCTCACTGATGTGCAGTTCGAGGCAAAAAATCAAGAACAACCAGTGTTTGTACGACCGTTCGGCAGTACTGCATGAAGGTGTGAGGCGAGTGTCTCCCTTGTACTAAATAAACACTGCTTGTTGTGGTTTTCGGTTTCATATTGTTTGCGGCCCTTATGCGTCAATAGTCGCTCTTGTTCTATCGTTTTGTTTCAGAGGGGCAAAGGCCCCTGATACAAACCTGTTTAATAAAAAAATGTGGATCAGCTCAGCTAATCCAGGATATACAAAGCGAAAGATATCGGCGTTCACTGTTCATTGGCGTTGACAATGTTCTAGACGGCGATGGCTTTGAGCAAAGGAAGGGCGCATAACTGGCTCCCTGGATACGTGGACGCCGCGCCTCATTCGTGCTTTGATTTGTGGTGAGAGATGTGGAATGAATGAATTAGCGCTGACAGCGTTGTGGCTCACATGCGGCACAGGAGCAATACCTAGGCCGCAGCCTTCATTTGGTGATCAATCTCTTGCGATCAACCATTAACTGCATGCGACCTCCCAGGGTGGCAGGGAGGGCGCGATGCCTATACAGTGTGCGGAACGCAATCAAAGCAGGCTTTTGGACACCAACGACATGTACATGAAAGCGAAATTGAGGTCTCCACTGACTCACGGAGCCGGTTGTGCGCCTTTCTTTTCGTGAAAATGATAGGATAGGAAAACTTTTAATATCCAACAGAAAGAGGGTAGCCAGAGGGCTACCCGCCTAGACGACGGCCGAAAGGTCTTGACTCTCGGCGGCGGCTTCGGCCAGTCGGACGAGTTGTAACTGAGTCGCCGGGTCGGAGCTCAGTAGTAAGGTCTCCCATTGATCTTTTGTGTTAATACCTCGTCCCTCCCGGGGAGCATGAGGACATTCCCATAGTATGTGGTCCAAGGTGGCCCTAAGTTCGCAGTTCGCGCATTTTTCTGAAAATTGCCCTGGGTACATAAGACTCCAGAGGGCCGGGTTTGGAAATGTGTAAGTTTGTAACCTGCGCCAGTTGATGGCTTGGTATCTGGACAAGGATCTATCCGCTGGAGGAAGTCTAGCTCGTTGCAAACGATAGTGTTGTGTAATTTCTCTGTAGGTCACCATGCGATCCCTGTCTGTAAAGACCACCTGGCTCGGGTCCGCCCGGAAAGAAAAGCCTCGGGCGAACTCGTGGGCCGTCTCATTACCAGGCAGGGATGCATGTGCTGGTGTCCAGACTAGCGTAATTTTCCGGTCTATTACATGACGGCTTAGAATTGTATTCGTTAGAGGGGAGACCCGGCCCCTGCTGAAATTTAGTATGGCAACTTTGGAGTCACTGATGATGTATCTCGCTTTTGTGCCTACACAAGCCACTGCTATGGCAGCTTCCTCTGCAGTCTCTGGGTTACCCGAGAGTATGGAGGCACTTATTTTGAGTTGTTTATTATTGACGACCGCGACGGTCATCGTGTTCTTACCGTACTCAGCGGCATCCACGTAGACCACGTCCTCGTCTTTGTAGGAGCGGAAGCGTTTCTCTAGCGCCTCTGCCCGCTTGGCCCGGCGCACTGAGTGATGAATAGGATGCATATTCCTGGGTAATGGGGGAATGGGGGTACAACTATATTGTCTCGAATTTTTCCGAGCATGTCAACTTTGGCGGTTGTTCTGTTATCTCGGCTAAGATTGAGTTTTTCTAGAATGGCCCTGCCGGTTGTGGTCCCGGCTAAGCGTTCGATTTGGGACGTTCTCACTGCTTCCGTAATTTCTTCCAGGGTATTATGCATTCCCAGCTCTAGGAGGCGGTGAGTGGATGTACGGATGGGCAATCCTAGAGCTTGTTTCGTGCATCGCCTGATAATTCCATTTATCTTTTCCTTTTCTGAAACTTTAGGATCAAGGAAGGAGGCAGCATACGAGATACGGCTTACTACGAACGCCTGTACCAGCCGTAGGAGATTCTGCTCTTTCATGCCGTGTCTTCTGTTGGCAATCCGCTGTATGAGCCGCATAGTTTGTTGCTCGCAGTTTTCCATCTTAGTTATTGCATCACCGTTATACCCGTTGCTTTGTATAATCATTCCTAAAATTCTGATTTTTTTCAACATGAGGAATCTCCGCCCCTTGAGTTTGTAATTTGATGTTAGGGATGGTTCTAGTTTGTCTTTGATGCAGAGGTCTATAAAAAAGAAGTTCAGACTTCTGCGGCGAGCATTGCAAGCCCCTACGGCTGACATAGTTTTCGACCTCATTTATGGCCTTCTGTAGCGTACTTTCGATGTGCGCGTCGTGGCCACGGGTCATCCACATGGTGATATCGTCCGCATACATGCAGAAATTCAAGCCATCTATCCCCTCCAGTCTCTTCGGGAGCCGTATCATGGCCACGTTGAAGAGAATAGGGGAAAGTACCGAACCCTGAGGGGTGCCTATGCTGCCCAAGTGTATGTCTTGAGACTGACTCACCAAAGTGGATGCGCGCTATCCTGTCCGAAAGGAAATTGGCAATGTAGTTGTATGTGCGCTCCCCGACGTTTAAAAGAGCCAGGTTTTCTAGTATCGCCTCGTGTTTTACATTATCGAAAGCTTTAGTGAGATCAAGTCCCACTATTACTTTCGCATCCAGCGACTTAGTGTCTAATATGTCATGTGTGAGCTGTATCATGACATCTTGTGTGGACAAATGCGATCTACAACCTATCATCGAATGGGGGTATAAGTCGTTGTCTTCCATGAAACTGGTTAGTCGCGTTTGTATGACATGTTCCATCAGTTTTCCAACGCAAGAGGTGAGGGATATAGGCCTTAGATTTTCTAGATTGAGCGGTTTCCCTGGCTTAGGTATGAAAATTACCTTAGCGGTTTTCCATTGTTGGGGAATCTCACCCTTCTCCCAGCATTCTTGCATGAAATTGGTCAGCGCCGTTATAGATTTGTCATCTAGGTTTCTAAGCATTTTGTTCGTTACACCATCGGGTCCGGGGGCTGATTTGGTTTTCAGTTCTAGTATTTCTGCTCGAACCTCGAATTCGTGAATAGGGGCGTCTAGTTCGCTGTTGGATTTACCCTCATAGCGCGGTAAGGTAGTTTTGGTGGCGGAGCCTATATATCGACAACGAATTGCATCGAGGAGTTCCTGCTCCGAACCTTCAAACTTATAACCTAATTTCTGTAAATTTTGTCGCTGTGTAAATTTGCTACCTTCTGGATCGAGGAGGTGCCGAAGGAGGTTCCATGTTTTGGCGAGGCCGATATTGCCCTCAAGCTGGTCGCACATTGTTTCCCAGTTCTGATCGCAGAGTCTAAGTGCATATGCCTCAATCTCTTTGTTGTGGCGCGCTAGGCGTCTTCTGAGATTGCGATTCCACTTTTATCTCTTTAATCGCTTTTCCATACTAGCTTTGGCCTCCCACATATGAAGAAGGCGGCTGTCTAGTACTTCAAGTTCCGCGTTGTCGTCGAGCGTTTTAGTCGCATTCTTGGCTTCCCTGCGTAGTTCCTCCGCCCATTGTTCTATGTTTGTGATTTCTGCCTTTCTCCCGTCCTGGTTACGAGCGTCGCGGAAAGCGTCCCATTCGATAATATGCGGGGAGCGCGTTTGGCGCTTGGCAGGGCCAACGTCAGTTTCCGTGACAAGTATGTAATGGTCACTGCCTAGGTTTAGCAAGGAGTTGGACCAATTAGCTGTACCCGCATTCTTCACCAGGGTGAGGTCTGGGGACGTGTCAGCGCACACGCTGTTACCCATTCTTGTGGGGGTAAGAGGATCCGTGAGCAGGGTGAAGCCCATTTGCTCTATGTCTAGCCATAGCTCTCTCCCCTTCGTACAGGGCCGCGGGTAGCCCCACGCAGGGTGGTGGGCATTGAAGTCACCTAGAATAACCAGTGCGTGCTTGTTGCCGATACGCATCACTTTCCTGAAGAGGGAGTCGAATTTAACTTTCTTTTGACTTGGAGTGCTATAAATATTCAGAATGAAAAGACTGCGTTGAGTCTTTGTGGCCGGAATAAGTTCGACGAGGACGTGCTCTATGTGGCGGATGCCCGTGTCATGTTCAATGGCCGTAATGTTCCTTCTAACGAATGTGGTAACATTAGGTTTGTCGCCTGTGGCGTTAAAAGCTTGATAACCAATTAATTTTGACGCGCCTCCAGTCTCCTGGAGGGCGATAACCTCTGGGTGGACCTTCAGAGACGCAAGGAGCTGCTGGAGGATCGGCCTTTTCCGCCGATACCCCCGGCAGTTCCATTGCCACAGCAAGTAGTTGTTATTCTTTGTGTATATGGCCATGTTGAATTTGCTGAATGGTATGTTCCACAGTATGCTGCCATATATTGATGGCTAAGAGCTCATTCCTGTGTCCTTGTGTTACGTCTGTGAGTCCCTGTATTGCGGAGAGAATCGACTGAATTTGGTTTTGCATGTTAGTTTCCAATGCCTGAAATTGCGCTTGTATTTTGGTATCCAGGGCCTGAATCTGGGTCTGAATGTTGGTCTCCAGTTTATGGCAGACTTCCTCCAGCGTAAGTTCGGGTTGTGCGCCCTCCAACGATTTTCTCTTGCTGGGTGATGGTAGGGATTTCTCCACCACCATCGTACTCTCCTGGGTATTATGTGGAGGTTTTTCGGCTTCCTGTCGTTTCCTATCTATCTGGATCTTAAGCGGCAGCTGCTTCCTAAGTTCCGCGTTTTCATTTTGAAGGGCCGTAACCGCCCCGGTTAATTTTTCCACCATGCGTTTAAGTTGTAAGATGTCCTCAGACTCACCGGGTGGATGAGTATGGGAGACCTTATCTACAAAGCTCACCCTCTTGTGGTCATCCTGCACGTTGGTCTTGTCCGTGGGCGGCGTTGACCCTTGCTGATGACACTCAGAGCGTCCCTCGATTTTGGGCCGGGCTCCGATGTTCCATTTGTTGCCAGTGTTGTCCCGCCCCCTGGAAGCGGAGCGCTTGCGAGAGCTGGAGTGGCCCCTGGAGCTGGAACGACCCCGGGAGCCGGAACGACCCCGGGAACTGGAACGACCCTGGGAGCTGGAAGGGCCCTTGCAGCTGAGGCGGTCCAGGGAACCCGAGCGACCTCGGGAGTTGGAGCGTCCCGTGGACTGGCCGTGACCACCAGAGCCTGTCCCCGACACCAGGCGCGGGAAGGAGTCCTGTCGCATGTGAAATCCCCCTTCTGCCCTGGTTCTTGGTCTGCTCTGTCGTCCAGATGCGTTGTTCTCGCTGTCTGTTGTTGCCTTGCTCTCATTGTCTTGCGTTCGTTCCTTCCACTGTCGCTTCTTACTTATGTGCGAGGTTCTGTACAGTTCCCGGCACTTCCTGTCTCCGAGTATGTGCCCTTTCCCACATAGGGCACACTTTGGGTCACAAGTATGTTCCCGAGGGGGGTTGCTCATACCACATCCTCGGCACTTAATGTTGTCTGAGTTCGGGCATACGTCGGCTCGATGTCCGAGTTGGCCACATGTCACACAGACCTCATATTTTTTCTTGTAGAGATGGCAGCGTAGCGGCATACCTCCATAATAAATCCAGTGCGCACTGTCTCATCTTCAAAGAGTAACAACACGCTGCGAGACTCACGCCCAAGTCTCCTGACTCCCATCACCTCCGGGTTACGCGAGCACTTCAACATATCTTGAATGAATTCCACGGTGTGCGAGACCGGAATTCCATGTATAACTCCTTTCCCACAGCCGTCCGGAGTAGCCAGGTAGACGAACGCGTCAACGCGTCCCTTTGGCGTTGGAATGGAGCCGATTTTCAGGTACTTTTGCATCCTCTCCTGGCTGTCAGTGCCTATGAGAATCGAGTTTTGCTTGTGGTTGACGAGCACGATATCTCCCTTAACTTCCGCCGGTTTAAAACCTGCCGCTATCTGCACCGCGTCCGCCACTGTTGCGTCAGTGCGTTCCATGATCAGTTTGAGACCCCTTTCGGTCTGAGCACTATTTTATGAAGCTCGGGGGAGAGGCGCGTCTGCTGCGTGCCAACAGATTGCCTCGCCAGCTTACTTCCCTCTCTCTTTATCGCCATTATGTGCGCTGAAGCTTTGTCTTGCCTCCCATCTCGGGTCGGGTCTCCAGCTTGCTCTCCCTCCCCTGTCTTCGAGAGGGCCTTGACTTTGGAATAATTAACCTTAAACCAACCTACTTGAGAGTGGAGCTCTTTAGGCTGGATACTCTCTCCTTCCAAAGTTACTTCCATGCGAGACATGGCGCAGCTGAATTACACCGCGACAAGCCAGCCTGTGCATCCGCTCGGCGGGCGGCTCGAAGAGCCGCTCACCAGGTTAGGCTTAGCAGCCTGGCCGGGTGGCGTGAGTCCAAAAGTCTGTAGAAATTGCAAAAGAGGGCTGCACTTGCCGAAAGAGTGGTATCCCGGTGGTCGCGAAGACTTCCGGCGTTGAAATAGCTCAGTAGTTTGCGAGCACAAACGACAAAACCGACGAAAACATCGAAAATTTGCGGAGCGCACATAGGATGCGTCCACTCTCCTCGACGCCGGCGTCCGCTCTCGTGAAAATGAAAAGCCTTTGCAAACTTGTCAACGCCAGTGAACTATGAACGCCGTCGGCTCACTTGTTTTGTTTGGTTTTTGAGGAAAGGAAATGGCACAGTAACCGTCTCACATATCTCGGTGGACACCCGAACCGTGCCGTAAAGGAAGGGATAAAGGAGGGAGGAAAAAAAAGAGAAAACTGAAAGTTGCATTTTGAGGAAATGCGCGGCGCTGCGCAGTGCGGAACACTTGTGGCTCGGTGTGACTGGGGAGCGAGAGAGAGAGAAAGGCGACGGAGTCGGCGGCGGCCACCTGCGCCGTGCGTGACGTCACTCGTGCTCCGACATACGCCGGGTTGCGCGAAGCGCAGTGTTGACTAGCGTAGAGAAGCTTTTCACTTCAAAATTTCTCTGTCGCTAGACACCCCCTACAGTGGCACTACCGAGTTGAATTGTTGCTAGAATCCCTGTCAGATCCCTCAGTGCCCTTTCTGCGTGTTTCAAGCGAGGGGCGTCCCCGTCAGTAGCCGTGGCGCCGTGCACTCCTTCGAAGGTTCTAGTCTTCGATGTAGCCGTCTCTGCGGAGGAAAACCTTTCCCTGTCCTCATTCTGCCTTAATTTTTCAGTTTATTATTTTGTAATTTTTTTGTTTTTGTTTATTACGCGAGAGCGCATACAGCTTGTTCGGTCGAAAAGCCGTCAGCGTCGTAGCAGTAGTTGTAGTAGTCGTCGGCACCGCACGTCGGAAATGTACCTTTCCTTTATGTTGGGATATAAGGTATATAAAGGATGTAAGATATGAGGTATGTATGAGGTATGCTGAGATATAAGGTATAGTAAGTCTGTTGAAGCTGAAAGAAGTGACCGACAGTTCCATTAGAGAACTCTTAACACCCCTATGGTTGAGAAATCCGGACAGCATGCAGCAACTGCCTGCCCCAAAGTAGTTTCTTTTGGCTTAGAGCCAATCTGTTGCTTCTTTGATTTCGGCTAAGGATGAGGAGAAGAAGGGTTACACATTGGGCATCCACTGCGTTTGAGGATTCGCGTATCTAAATCCATCATTTCTGCTTCATGAATAATTTGAACATTACCTGAATTAGCGGACCGAGGAAGCGGTGCAACAGCAGTAACTTGTTCCTGTGGCTGAGACAGCGCAGGCAAGGATTGTTGGGTCATTAACGAAGGCATGGCTGACACGGCAGAATAATAATAATTGGTTTTGGGGGAAATGAAATGGCGCAGTATCTGTCTCATATTTCGTTGCACACCTGAACCGCGCCGTAAGGTAAGGGATTAGTCAAGACAAGATTTGTGCACGCCTGCTGGCTCTACTTCATCGCTCTCTTCTCATAGCGTTCGCACGTACACTGCTCCGGGAGAAAGCTCGCAGTTATGCTCACACATGAACCTAATTCGCGTTCGCAAGTTGTAACAGCGCCGTCAACATCCGAGCTTCCGATTTGTTAGTGCAATAGCCCACGTTAATTCGAAATTTCAGCATAGACAACTGGTTCGTATAAACAGGAGTATTGCTAAACTAAGCTACTCAACGATGGGGAGGCGTACGTTCTCCGTGGGCTGCCATATGGTGACCACATTGTGCGCGCGTGCTGGACGTCTTTCGCCGCACGAGCTTGAGTTGTATGTTACGGTGCAAGGATGTCTGTACCGAGTCTCTCCGTGGCAAACACTTGAAGAGGGAGCAGCGAAGCGCGCGGGAAGCACTCGGCAACGCCGAACTACTCTGTGGAGGAACATGTCGGTATTCTTTGGGGCGAAGACCGCGCATGCGCGATAAAACGTTCCGTCGCCATAGGCGCGCCCTTGTTCGAGATCGAGAAATCTGTCAAGCCTGGACTCCATGTACGCGAAAACTCACGCGAACGCGAAGGCGACGGCGGCGGCGACGGCTGGCGTTCGCTCCGTCGCTTGTGGGCAACCTCCATGCATGCAAGCGAAGGCGGCAGGCGACGCGAACCCGCGACGTGCGCAGCGGACTCCGTGCTTTGCGCACTCAAGCTTAGAAACACGCCCGTAACCTGTTCTCTCTCTTAAAATTTTGTGAGTGTGCCTCATAGTCATGGCCAAAGGAATATTTCCTCTACGGCAGCGGTGTAGCGGCAGTGGAGATAGCCAAAGGCGTGCTTGCGGAGACGAAGTCACATCACGGGTTCACGGGGGAGGTGTGCTTTCGTTCGGTGCCTGTGCACTCCGGCTTAGTAAAAACACTCTCATAAACTGTCACCGCAGTTTGATTGTAAGTGAGCAAACTGTAATATACCAGTGAGAATGCGCACCGCGAGTGTTTCTGCACAGTCGGAGCGCAGCGGCACGGTGGATCGAGCGCCGGTACCCGCGGCTCGACACGCATCTCTCCCTGCAGTACGCCCGCTCCGAATGCTTCTTAGCCCTCCGCACCCAACAAGTAGATTGTTTTAATTATTTAAATCGTGCGGGTCTGCCTCTCAGCTACAAAACCAAATATTTTATCGACGGCGGCGATGACCAAGACGACGGGCTGGTTTCGTGAGATGTGCCCGTGAGAAACCGTGGACAAACCGGAAACGGCTTTGGGGGGCTCTGGTTGGCCAGTCGCGTGAGGGACTTCCGGGCGACGAGCGAAATTTTCTGTGGGTGCAGATCTGAGCGACACGGCAAGCGACACATGCATTTTGCTTCGCGCGACGGCGTCGCTCGTCGCTTGCCGCCGTCGCCTTCGCGTTCGCGTGAGTTTTCGCGTACATGGAGTCCAGGCTTCATAGTCTCCCGTGAACCTCTGCATGCCTAGACACTGACTTGTGCTATGCTGCGATACAGCGATGCCGTGGTCGCGCTCATGCTGCGGTGTCGTAACATCAACGTAGCATAGTGGCCGCGCTCATCGCGAAGCGGGCGCTGTGACCGCTTTATTCATTCTGACTTTTCCTAACCGAGTTCTTTAATGCGGAGCACGTTTTGCACTACTACCTCCCAGCGTAGGGGCGTAGTCACGTGCCAATTTCTAAATCTCGCGGGATTTTTTTTTCTCCAAGAAACCACGCTAAAGTGATATCACAGAAAACAACTCATTGGGCGTTTCTGGACATTCTCTGCAACTTTTACACTAAAAAATGACACTAATGTTAACATAACAAATTCTTGCTCATTTTAATTTTTAACACGTTAAATGAATTTTGGCGCATTAAAAAGATTGGAGGGGACACTAAGCTCCGCCTTCAGGGTATGACGTGATAGCGTAATGGGTTACTTAATGCCCTTATATGCGGAGTTGGTCATTCTCGATTTTACATTCATAGATCCGTGGGAGTCCTCATACCACACCTGGCGCAGTGGTGCAGCGGTATAAGCGATGCACCACTGCCCTGCGATGGCGGGTGCTGCCACCGGTGGGGCTTGTGCGAACCAGGTTGTTCTCGCGGCTGCCAGTCATGAATTGCCGCTTGTCGCGGTGGTCAGTTTGCTCACAATCTGGTGGGCAGGTTGTGATGACGCCACAAGGTCACGTGTCCTAGGTGGCCCACCTAAGTTGCTTGTCCGGGAATTTTTCGCTTACAACGATGACAACGCCGGATTTTCTGCAGAATGGGAGCCTTAACGTTATCACGTTAAAATATGCAAAGGCCTGCGGTGTTCTCTACGACGCAACCAAGATGAAGATTTTAGAAAAATTTTTTTTTCTCTCTCTGGCTTGTGGGGATACACGCGAATCCCCTGTCCCATAGTAGCGGCCGCGCGTAATTATCTCGCGATGTTATGCGCGCGCCGTTCGGGAGGTTTGCGAGGGAGGGCACTCACGCCGCCCCCGCATCCTTTCGCACCCGCGCAGCGATGACGCAACGGAGACTTTCCCTCTTTCCCCTCTTAGCACGGAGAGACTTCCTCTCCACATCCCGGGAGAAGGCGCGGTCGCGCGGTTCTCCTGGGGCCCGCTGGTCTTCTGGCCGGAGCGGTGCACACGCACGGGCGCAGGCTGCCGCGGAGACCGCTGCCGTTATCGCCCGGCCACCGTGTGTGAACTGACCGCCGCGGGCCGCGAGCGAGGAGCTCACAACACAACACTGCCAGCTAACCCTATGGTTTTCGCCATGCAGGTGCTCATCGCCGCATTCACTTGCGTGTTGCCTGCTCTGCTGACTTCGCACTGGAGTGTGCCGTCGAGGCATGCGCCGGAGTGGAAAAAAAGCAGATTGGACACCGACTTCGTGACTGTCATCGCCGCTGCAACACGTGCTCAAGCAACATCCGTGGATGCCTGGGAACTCGACCGACGTTGGGCGGCCCAAGCGACAGGAACAGCAATCCACCAGCAGCATATAAAAGAACAGCGACCTTCAGCAACACTCTGTGGGCTCGGTGGCTGTGCCACAACACTGCCAGCTAACCCTATGGTTTTCGCCATGCAGGTGCTCATCGCCGCATTCACTTGCGTGTTGCCTGCTCTGCTGACTTCGCACTGGAGTGTGCCGTCGAGGCATGCGCCGGAGTGGAAAAAAAGCAGATTGGACACCGACTTCGTGACTGTCATCGCCGCTGCAACACGTGCTCAAGCAACATCCGTGGATGCCTGGGAACTCGACCGACGTTGGGCGGCCCAAGCGACAGGAACAGCAATCCACCAGCAGCATATAAAAGAACAGCGACCTTCAGCAACACTCTGTGGGCTCGGTGGCTGTGCCACAACACTGCCAGCTAACCCTATGGTTTTCGCCATGCAGGTTAGTAAAACGGAATCCTTTTCTAAAAAATCTAGCAATTACGCTTTGATACAGCTACCGAGCCCTCAGATCTGTCTTGCCATTATAACTGAATGCGTATCCGTGATTCGTTCATTGCTGTTATTGTCGGGGGATATTGAAACCAACCCCGGCCCTAATGACAATGCCGCCGTACTAATTGAACTACAGAAAAATGCCAGCCAGGGCACTCTAATCGCGGAAATGCAAGATTTGAAGCACCAACTCATAGCTACAGATAAGAAACTGCTTGATCTGAGCCAAAGGATGGCTCAAGTAGAAAGTCAGTACGAAAACCTAATGGCTCTGCAAACAGAAATTCACAGCGTCAAAGGTGATACAGCTCAAACTACCCAGCTCATATGCAGTTTAGAAAACCGTATTGATGATTTAGAAAACAGATCCCGACGAAACAACCTAATATTTTACGGCATACGCGATACAACCCCTTCTGAAACCTCGGCGCAATCGGAACAACTAATCATTGATCAATGCAGTACCCTTTTAAACATAAATTTAGACACAAAAGAAATCGAACGCGCTCATCGAATCGGCCGCCACTCTGACAGCACAGACCGTCCAATCATCGTAAAGCTCACATACCACAAAACCAAAAAGCTTATCCTGGCTAATGGACGCAAGTTGAAGGGTACCAATGTTAGTATCGGTGAAGATTTTTCACGGCCTGTTAGAACTGCTCGCAAACACCTTGTTGCGTTTGCAAAAGCCAAAAAAGTAGCTTTCACCCTTCCCTTCAAAACTCTCTTCATTGGCCCCAAGCGCTATTACTACGATGCATCATCAGAAACAGTCAAAGAAATCTCGTAGCCATCATCTCGTGATACCAGAGTAAGAAACTGTTCTCATCCCACGCCTCAGCATAAGCTTTCATTTTCTGTTATCTTTACTAACATTCGTAGCTTTCTTCCGAAACGCGATACCGTATTCAACCTCATGTCATCATCCGATAGCAACCTGCTTATCCTAACAGAAACTTGGTTGACCAACGATGTTAGCGACCATGAAATACAGAGACTTTCCTGGTTTTGATATTTATCGCAAAGATCGTAAGGAAACACGAGGTGGGGGGGGGGGGGGGGGTTTAATAGCAGCAAGCCAACAGTTGTCATGTACGCCAATTAGCCTTGCCTCAGATCTGGAAATTCTTTGGCTTCTCATTCGAGCCTCGCCCCAAACAGTATTGCTTGGCGTCTGCTACCGCCCTCCAAACAGCAATCCTGATTTCTGCACAAAATTAAATAAAATACTGTGTGACGTTGCTACATCACACCCTAACGCACATATTCTATTATTCGGTGACTTTAACTTTCCAAACGTTGATTGGTGTACCCAAACGGCTGCTAACACTGAATCAAATTATTTTCTTGACGTGTGTCTTAATTTTAACCTTACGCAACTCATTACGGAACCGACACGTGTAGAAAAAAACTCCGCCAGTATTTTAGATCTGATACTAACAAACCATCCGGAAAGCCTAACGTCTATTTGCTTCCTACCAGAGATCAGTGATCACAAGGTTATCCATGCCACATTTTCCTTTGTTCCAACACCACGTGTCACTCACAAAAAAACTATTGTTCTGTACGACAAAGGGAACTATGAGGCCATAGATAATGAACTAACTGCCTTTCTTCCATCCTTTGCAGCATCATTTCATAACAGATCTCCTGAAGACAACTGGCTTATCTTTAAAACTAAGGTACACGAACTAACAAACAAATTCATTCCGAAAACCACTTTTCGTGAAAATCGCCACAAACCATGGTTCACAAGGTCCATAAAACGAATAGAAAATAAGAAAAAAAGACTTTTCCGCACAGCCAAGCATAGGCCGAGCACTTCAGCATGGAATAAATACTACGCAGCCGAAAAAGCTTATCTAGCAGCCACCCGCGACGCAAAACACTCCTTTTTCCGAAATGATTTGCCTAACATCCTACGTCACAGCCCAGAAAAATTTTGGAAAATAATACACCCGCAACAGCCCCGTGAAGTTATTCTCACTAACGAATGTGATGAAATAATCGCAGATGCTGACAGTGCTGCCGTATTCAATCGCGCATTTGCATCTGTATTCACTAAGGATACCGGCATACTTTCTGCGTCTACCCTTCCCAGAAACATAACGAATAACATGCCAGCCATAACCTTCTCTGTAGGTGGTATTGTTTCCCAAATTGAAAATATTAAACTCTCATCATCGGCCGGCATCGACGAAATCAACTCGAAAGTGTTAAAGAATATCAAACATACCTCTGCAAAATTTTTGTGCCTCATATTTTTGCAGTCATTGTCTACAGGTATTTTGCCTCACGACTGGAAGGTGGGAAAGGTCGTTCCCGTCTACAAATCAGGTAATAAAAATTCCCCTTTGAATTATCGTCCCATCTCACTAACCAGCGTGCCGTGCAAGATCATGGAACATGTCATATACTCACAAATCATGAACTTCTTAGATACTAGCAACTTCTTTCATCATTCACAACATGGATTTAGGAAAGGATTTTCATGTGAAACACAGTTGGCACTTTTTCTACATGACCTGCATGCAAACCTTGACTGTAACATCCAGACTGACGCTGTATTTTTAGATTATGCTAAAGCATTCGATAAAGTATCCCACCGACTCTTGCTGCTAAAACTTTCCCTCCTAAATTTACACCCTCATGTCTTAAGATGGTTAGAACAGTTTCTTACTAATCGTACTAAATCTGTGCTCATAAACAGCCAGTCGTCTAGCCCCCTACCCGTAACCTCAGGCGTTCCACAAGGATCCGTCCTGGGTCCCCTTTTTTTCTTAATATACATTAACGATTTACCCTTGCATGTATCTTCCTCAATCCGCTTGTTTGCTGACGACTGTGTCATTTATCGTACAGTAACTAACATCCCAGACCAACACGCTCTTCAGACTGACCTTAACAGTGTACAAGAATGGTGCGATCAGTGGTTAATGACTCTTAACCCTAACAAATGCAAGCTCATGTCATTCACCCGAAGTCCTAGACCTTTTCGTTCTACTTACACAATAGACAACCTACCAATAGAATCTGTGCTAACATTTAAGTACCTAGGCATCACACTATCAACTAACCTATCCTGGAATGCGCACATTGTCAACATCATTTCATCGGCCAACAAAAAACTAGGTTTCCTCAAACGCCACATCCGTGATGCACCAAAAGACTTGAAATCACTAGCATATACGTCACTGATAAGGCCTAGGCTAAACTTGAATATGCATCAGCCATCTGGGATCCCCATCAAAACTATCTGAAGGCTAACCTCGAAAGAGTTCAAAATCGCGCTGTTAGATTCATTCATTCCGCATACTCATACGACATCAGTGTATCGTCTTTGAAAGCTGAAATTTACTTGTCGCTTCTTTCCCATCGCCGGCGCATTGCTAGCCTCTGCCTTTTTCACAAATTCTTCAACGGTTCATTGCACGAAGCACCCTACATCGTACGCCGCATGCACATATCTCAGCGCACTGGTCATCCGCTCCAAGTTGTCCGTCCACGCTCCCGTACTACTGCATTCTCGGCCTCGTTTTTTGCCCGAGCAGCATCTGACTGGAACGGCCTTCCCCACCAAGTCGCCGCCATTACCTGTCCATCAAGATTCCACCAGGAGATAACGCAGATGATGTTAGACTAGAACCTCATGTTATATCCGTAGCCCCACACCTTATGTAATACCCCTGAATTGGGGTCTTTAAGGAAATAAACTGAACTGAACTGAACGCGAGGTGAGCGGAACCTTTCTCCCCCACCGTTTTGTGTGCGCTCCACCCTTTTTGTGTATTTAACCCCCGTACGCGAGCGGAACACTCCCTCGTTGCGGCGGTTGCTTTGTTGCTTGCTGCTAATTGTATTGCTCGGGAGCAATAAATGCTCATCCGAGTAGCACACTCGTGTTTGTCCCCTCTGGCCCGAACCTGCCGTGGTTGCGACTTGCCGCATCGCGGGTTGGGGGTCACAGCTCTGACTGCTAGGGCTGGCACGCTGGTGCTAGAGAGCGACTACTGCTTCTAGCCCTTTGAGCGTTATTACAAGAATAAGCCCCATAGGCTCAGACAGCTGCCTGCAACCCAGCACCACTGAAATCTTCGTGCAACGTAGCGTCATTTTTTGAGCCTTGGCATTCTGACTATAGGGCTGCTGTTAAAAAACACAATGAAGCTGCTCCAAAGTCAATTCGTGCTTGCTCTTAACCTTTCCCATCAATTACTGTGTTTGCACATTGTCCCACAGACATATGCGGCTGCCACAGCTGCGTTTTTAACTCGCCACCCCTAGTTCAGCAGCAAATGCATTAGCTACCGAAAAAGAAAATATAACGGAGGGGGGGGGGGGGGGGGTTGTGGAGTGCGAAGAAAAAGGCTGTAATGCAGTGCGTTTTCCCGGCATATGGACGGTACGCTTGCGTGCGCCAGGTGACTGCGGCTGCAAGACTAACAGTGTCTAGAATATGAAGGAGCATGCGGAAAAATGTAGACCTGCAGCACTTTCAATTGGCGCAGTGCGAATATCCGCGCGCAGAAAATGTGCAGCATGGAAGCGCTGTTGCCTGCAATTGATTTTATGGAGTTTTAGAAAAGGGGACCCCAAGGAAATAGCGGGCCCAGCGCAACATACGACTGCGCCGGTGAGCTTTAGAATAAGGGGTTCCCCTACGCAGCGGTGCCAGGCTTGCGTTTATCGATTGCAGCACCACTATGGCAAACTGAGAGGTACTCTTAAAAAAGATAAATTTTTTTGTTTATTTCTCCATCAGAAACAGTTATTATTGCAGACATACAATTTAAGAGTAAAGATTAGAACAAGTGAGCGTTTTTAAACAGCTTTCTTTTTTAAGTCGATGCGAAATCGTTCAGCCAAGTCATCTCCATGGCGACCAAACGATATCGATACTCGCTAAACCTAGCAGCTCTGTAAACACGGAAGCAACCTGAAATTTTGGCGGGTTTTATCGCCAAAATTTTGTGGTTCAGGTAAGTTCAGACAACGCGAAAGCTTCGTGCGCCTTTAGTTGGCCGTGAATGTGGGACACAGCGTAGCGGAAACGACGAATCGGTGGTGAAGAGAGCGATCCCTGCTTCGATGCACGCCGCCATGTTTCCTCGCTATCCGGCGTTAGGGGGCCACGCTATTTCGCTGATTTAGCTTTGGCGTTGCCCGCTCACCCAAGGGCCGTAAGCGTTATGCGCATGCGTACTAGCGTCCCGCTATTCCTCTATGCCCCAAAGCGATAGGGTGAACTATACTAAAACTCTCTATTACTCCGCAGACGTTAAACGCTAACGAAATAGATATTTTATCACGCCACGACAGACAACATAATTGTCCAAGTCGCCTACCAATGATGAGACGATTTTGTTTGACAAAATCTCACGTCCTTAAATCCGTAAAGACTCGGCGATAAAAATATTCACTACAGTTGGAAGCTTCCAGTTTCTTAGCTTATGACGTCACATTTCAGCGCTGCATGCGCCAGCGAGTCCAAGTCGCCTACCAATGATGACGAGACCTTGTTTGACAAAAAACTCACTTCCTTGAATCCATGAAGACACGGCTATTTAAACGTTCTTAGAGAAGGAAGCTTCCAGTTTCATAGCATAAGACGTCACATTTCAGCGCTGCATGCGCCATCAGGTCCAAGTCGCCTACCAATGATCAGACGATCTTGTTTGACAAAAAACTCACGTCCTTGATTACGTGAGGACACGGCGATAAAAACATTCACTAGAGTAGGAAGCTTCCAGTTTCTTAGCATATGATGTCACATTTAAGAGCTGCATGCGCCATCGAGTCCAAGTCGCCTACCAATGCTAAAACGATCTTGTTTGACAAAAAACTCAGGTGCTTGAATCCGTGAAGACACGGCGAATAAAACATTCACTTGAGTAGGAAGTTTCCAGTTTCTTAGCATATGACGTCACATTTCAGCGCTGCATGCGCCATCGAATCCAAGTCGCCTACCAATGATGAGACGATCTTGTTTGACAAAAACTCAAGTCCTTGAATATGTAGACACGGCTATTTAAACGTTCATTAGAGAAAGATGCTTCCAGTTTCTTAGCATAAGACGTCACATTTCAGCGCTTCATGCGCCATCAGGTCCAAGTCGCCTACCAATGATCAGACGATCTTGTTTGACAAAAAACTCACGTCCTTGATTACGTGACGACACGGCGATAAAAACATTCACTAGAGTAGGAAGCTTCCAGTTTCTTAGCATATGACGTCACATTTCAGAGCTGCATGCGCCATCGAGTCCAAGTCGCCTACCAATGATGAGACGATCTTGTTTGACAAAAAACTCACGTCCTTGAATCGATGAAGACACGGCGATAAAAACATTCACTTGAGTAGGAAGCTTCTAGTTTCTTAGCATATGACGTCCCACTTCAGCGCTGCATGCGCCATCGAGTCCAATTCACCTATCAATAATGAGACGATCTTCTTTGACAAAAAAAAAACTTCCGTTCTTGAATCCGTGGACACGGCGATAAAAACATTCACTAGAGCAGGATGCTTCGTTTCCTAGCATATGAAGTCACATTCCAGCGCTGCATGCGCCATCGAATCCAAGTCGCCTACCAATTATGAGACGACCTTGTTTGACAAAAAACTCACGTCCTTGAATCCGTAAATACACGGCGATAAAACATTTACTACAGTAGGAAGCTTCCAGTTACTTAGCATATGACGTCCCATTTCAACGCTGCATCCGCCATCGAGTCCAAGTCGCGTACCAATGATGATACGATCTTGTTTGATAAAAACTCGCGTCCATAAATCCGTAAAGACACGGCGATAAAAATATTCATTAGAGTAGGAAGCTTCCAGTTTCTTAGCATATTACGTCACATTTCAGCGCTGCATGCGCCATCAAGTCCAAGTAGCCTACCAATGATCAGACGTTCTTGTTTGACAAAAAACTCACGTTCTTGAATACGTGAGGACACGGCGATAAAAACATTCACTAGAGTAGGAAGCTTCCAGTTTCTTAGCATATGACGTCACATTCACGTGCTGCATGCGCCATCGAGTCCAAGTCGCCTTCCAATGATGAGACGACCTTGCTTGACAAAAAACTCAGGTCCTTGAATTCGTGAAGACACGGCGAATAAAACATTCACTTGAGTAGGAAGCTTCCAGTTTTTTAGCATATGACGTCACATCTCAGCGCTGCATGCGCCATCGAATCCAAGTCGCCGACCAATGATGAGACGATCTTGTTTGACAAAAAGCTCAAGTTCTTGAGTCCGTAAAGGCACGGCGATAGAAACATTCACTAGAGTAGCAAGCTTCCAGTTTTTAGCATATTACGTCACATTTCAGCGCTGCATGCGCCATCAAGTCCAAGTCGCCTACCAATGATCAGACGATCTTGTTTGACAAAAAACTCACGTTCTTGATTACGTGAGGACACAGAAATAAAAACATTCACTAGAGTAGGAAGCTTCCAGTTTCTTAGCATATGACGTCACATTTCAGTGCTGCATGCGCCATCGAATCCCAGTCGCCTACCAATGATGAGACGACCTTGTTTGACAAAAACTCAAGTCCTTGAATACGTAAAGACACGGCTATTTAAACGTTCATTAGAGAAAGATGCTTCCAGTTTCTTAGCATAAGACGTCACATTTCAGCGCTGCATGCGCCATCAGGCCCTAGTCGCCTACCAATGATCAGACGATCTTGTTTGACAAAAAACTCACGTCCTTGATTACGTGACGACACGGCGATAAAAACATTCACTAGAGTAGGAAGCTTCCAGTTTCTTAGCATATGACGTCACATTTCAGAGCTGCATGCGCCATCGAGTCCAAGTCGCCTACCAGTGATGAGACGATCTTGTTTGACAAAAACTCACGTCCTTGAATCGGTAAAGACACGGCGATAAAAACATTCACTTGAGTAGGAAGCTTCCAGTTTCTTAGCATATGACGTCACATTTCAGCGCTGCATGCTCCATCGAGTCAAAGTCACCTACCAATGATGAGACGATCTTGTTTGGCAAAAAACTCACGTTCTTGAATCCGTGAAGACATGCATGCGATAAAAACATTCACTAGAGTAGGAAGCTTCCAGTTTCTCAGTATATGACATCACATTTCAGCGCTGCATACGCCATCGAGTACAAGTCGCCTATCAATGGTGAGACGACCTTGTTTGTCCAAAAACTCACGTCCTTCAATCCGTGAAGACACGGCGAAGAAAACATTCACAAGAGTAGGAAGCTTCCAGTTTCTTAGCATATGAAGTCACATTTCAGCGCTGCATGCGCCATCGAGTACAAGTCGCCTACCAAAGATGAGACGATCTTGTTTGACAAAAAACTCACGTCCTTTAATCCGAAAGACACGGCGATAAAAACATTCACAAAAGAAAGCTTCCAGCTTCTTTGCATATGACGTCACATTTCAGTGCTGCATGCGCTATCGCGTCCAAGTCGCCTACCAATGATGATAGGATCTTGTTTCACAAAAAACTCACGTGCTTGAATCCGTAAAGACACGGCGATAAAAACATTCACTAGAGTAGGATGCTTCCAGTTTCCTAGCATATGAAGTCACATTTCAGCGCTGCATGCTCCATCGAATCCAAGTCGCCTACCAATGAGGAGACGACCTTGTTTGACAAAAAACTCACGTCCTTGAATCCGTAAATACACGGCGATAAAAACATTTCCTAGAGTAGGAAGCTTCCAGTTTCTTAGCATATGACGTCACATTTCAAAGCTGCATGCGCCATCGAGCCCGAGTCACCTACCAATGATGAGACGATCTTGTTTGACAAAAAACTCACGTCCTTCAATCCGTGAAGACACGGCGATAAAACATTCACTAAAGTAGGAAGCTTCCAGTTTCTTAGCATATGACGTCATATTTCAACGCTGCATGCGCCATCGTGTCCAAGTCGCATACCAATGGTGAGACGATCTTGTTTGAACAAAAACTCACGTATTTCAATCCGTCAAGACACGGCGAAAACATTCACTAGAGTAGGAAGCTTCCAGTTTCTTAGCATATGACGTCACATTTCAGCGCTGCATGCGCCATCGAGTACAGGTCGCCTACCAAAGATGAGACGATCTTGTTTGACAAAAAACTCACGTCCTTTAATCCGAAAGACACGGCGATAAAAACCTTCACAAGAGAAGAAAGCTTCCAGCTTCTTAGCATTAGACGTCACATTTCAGCGCTGCATGCGCCATCGACACCAAGTCGCCTACCTATGATGAGACGATCTTTGACAAAAAATCACGTCCTTAAAATCCGTAAAGACACGGCGATTTAAACATTCACTTGAGTAGGAAACTTCCAGTTTCTTAGCATATGACGTCACGTTTCAGCGCTACATCCGCCATCGAGTCAAATTCACCTATCAATGATGAGACGATCTTCTTTGACAAAAAAGCTCCCGTTCTTGAATCCGTGGACACGGCGATAAAACATTTACTACAGTAGGAAGCTTCCAGTTACTTAGCATATGACGTCCCATTTCAACGCTGCATGCGCCATCGAGTCCAAGTCGCCTACCAATGATGATACGGTCTTGTTTGATAAAAACTCACGTTCTTGAATCTGTAAACACACGGCGATAAAAATATTCACTACAGTAGGAAGCTTCCAGTTTCTTAGCATATTACGTCACATTTCAGCGCTGCATGCGCCATCAAGTACAAGTAGCCTACCAATGATCAGACGATCTTGTTTGACAAAAAACTCACGTCCTTGAATACGTGAGGACACGGCGATAAAAACATTCACTAGAGTAGGAAGCTTCCAGTTTCTTAGCATATGACGTCACATTCACGCGCTGCATGCGCAATCGAGTCCAAGTCGCCTTCCAATGATGAGACGACCTCGCTTGACAAAAAATTCAGGTCCTTGAATCCGTGAAGACACGGCGAATAAAACATTCACTTGAGTCTGAAGCTTGCAGTTTTTTGCATATGACGTCACATTTCAGCGCTGCATGCGCCATCGAATCCAAGTCGCCGACCAATGATGAGACGATCTTGTTTGACAAAAAACTCAAGTCCTTGAGTCCGTAAAGACACGGCGATAGAAACATTCACTAGAGTAGCAAGCTTCCAGTTTTTAGCATATTACGTCACATTTCAGCGCTGCATGCGCCATCAAGTCCAAGTCGCCTACCAATAATCAGACGATCTTGTTTGACAAAAAACTCCCGTTCTTGAATCCGTGAAGACACGGCGATAAAAACATTCACTAGAGTAAAATGCTTCCAGTTTCCTAGCATGTGAAGTCACATCTCAGCGTTGAATGCGTCATCGAATCCAAGTCGCCTTGAATCCCTCGTCGCCTCGTCCTTGAATCCGTAAAGACACGGCGATAAAAATATTCACTAGAGTAGGAAGCTTCCAGTTTCTTAGCATATGACGTCACATTTCAGCTCTGCATGCGCCAGCGAGTCCATGTCGCCTACCAATGATGAGCCGACCTTGTTTGACAAAAAACTCAATTCCTTGAATCCATGAAGACACGGCGATAAAAACATTCACTAGAGTAGGAAGCTTTCAGATTCTTAGCATATGAAGTCGCTTTTAAACGCTGCATGCGCCATCGAATCCAAGTCGCCTACCTATGATGACACGATCTTGTTTGACAAAAAACTCACATCCTTGAATCCGTGATCACACGGCGATAAAAATATTCACTAGAGCAGGAAGCTTCCAGTTTCTTAGCGTATGACATCACATTTCAGCGCTGCATGCGCCATCGAATCCAAGTCGCCTACCAATGATGAGACGATCTTGTTTGACCAAAAACTCCCGTCTTTCAATCCGTGACGACATGGCGATAAAAACATTTACTAGAGTAGGAAGCTTTCAGTTTCTTAGCATATAAAGTCACATTTCAGCGCTGCATGCGCCATCGAGTACATGTCGCCTACCAAAGATGAGACGATCTACTTTGACAAAAAACTCACATCGTTTAATCCGAAAGACACGGCGATAAAAACATTCACTACAGTAGGAAGCTTTCAGTTTCTTAGCATATGCCGTCACATTTAAGCGCTTCATGCGCCATTGTGTCCATGTCGCCTACCAATGATGAGACGATCTTGTTTTGACAAAAACTCACGTCCTTGAGTCCGTAAGGACACGGCGATAAAAACATTCACAAGAGTAGCAAGCTTCCAGTTTTTAGCATATGACGTCACATTTCAGCGCTGCATGCGCCATGGAGACCAAGTAGCCTACCTATGATGAGACGATCTTGTTTTACAAAAAACTCACGTCCTTGAATACGTGAGGACACGGCGATTAAAACATTCACTTGAGTAGGAAGCTTCCAGTTTCTTAGCATATGACGTCACATTTCAGCACTGCTTGCGCCATCGGGTCCAAGCAATACCACCTAGATAACTTTACAAGGCCCCCACATGACCTCCTCGCCAAGCGTCTACGTCACTGCTAAGAGATGCAGCGCGCAGCAGGTTGACGTGGCGCCATCTGTGAGAAAACTGACTAAGCGGAAAAATTCTGTTCCCTCGATCGGATTTGGAATTATCCTGGCTTGGCTCGAACTTGGCTATTTTCTTGTCGCTTCAATTAAAACTCAAGAAAGCTCTTTTCTTACTTTTGCCATGCTTATATTAACGAGCTTATAGTTGGAAATATTGCAAAAATAAATGTCGTGTTAAGCCTTGCATCCTTGCTGTCAACTGGGACTTTAACAATGTTTAATATCAAACTCTACTTGCGCTTGAAAGCTAATGCCAGTCCGCATCCTAAGTTGGTTGGGAACACTGAGACAACCAGTACGCACATGGGCTGCGTTCCAATAGTCCCAAGTAGACGGCTACTTAGACGTCTAGCCGGACAGCCGCCATCTTAGGACGCGTTCCATTTCTCGGCGAAGCAGTCTCATAAGACTGCTTCGCCGAAGTCCACATCGATGCAGGCTAACTTGCTGTCTAAAGATGGCGGAGCTGATGTACGCGGATGAGCGAGTCGTGCTCTTGCGGGCGTCGGACTGTACACGGAGTATAGGAAAGGAAAAATGTGAGTCATTCCATTATGTTATTTGGTACGCAAACTTGTGGATAATTAATCTTCGTGGACGTGCGATTCCTAGCAGTGAATCACGCAGGAGAAAATCGTGCACTTGAGAGCTTTGCTACAGCAGCGGACGCTGTAGGTCTGTTTACGTGATCCGGCATCGTCAGATGCCGGATCTTAATACCTTGATTTTAGAGAATACTCGTCGCTGTCGTTGGTTTCCTCGACGGGCGTTAAGACGGCTGGCGTGACGGTTAACAAATGTGTTCTTCTCTTGCTGTGTTAAGCGGTAACCGCATGAGGCGAAAATTCGCGGCGACACGCCGCGCGATGCCATCGCGCGGTGGGCCGAGGGCCGCCGAAGCGCTGTCGCTCATCGCGTCGCCAAGGTTCTGGGTTTGTAGAAAATTTCGCCCATCGCCCGGAAGTGCTGTGCGAGACTAGCCAATGACGGTAGGCCTTGCGGGTGCGTAACTTCCGATCCGATTTGCGCGCGAAAGTTTTTTTTTCTTCCGGCGGGCTTTCAGCGGAGCAGCAGCCGACGCATCCCTCACCATGGCAGCTATGCAAGAGTTTAATGAAAGGCTTATTGAACAAGTCCAGGAGGAAAGGGTGCTGTGGGATATGTCCTACACGCACTATAAATCGCAGCAGCGCAGGAATGTCGCCTGGCGCCGCATCGCAGCGACCCTTGGGTCCACTGGTGAGTCGCAAACCTTCCGCTGTCATTGTCGCTTCTTGCACGTGCGCTTTGCGCACGGGCTTTTTTTTTTTGATGCCGCGTAATTACGTGTCTATATTTATATTCATAACTGGAACGTTGTCAGTGTGTTTGGCTCATGATGCTCAGTGGAATGCAAAGATATGGAATATTTCGGCTGCTGGCATTTCGTTTAAATGTGAATGGTATGCGAGTGCTTTTTCAGCGAGTCGCGTGCTTATCGCCCGCGGTCACGGCATTGAACTTGACAGCCTGGAGTTTAGTTTGTGGATCGTGAACATGACTGAGAACAGCGCGTGGACGCCGGACAAGCGCGTTAATTACGGCACCGAACCACATGAAACGTCTGACTTGTACTGTAATCATCGCTTAACTAATTAATGCTTGAAGCATTCTCTGTTTAGCGCACACTTGCGTGTTTATAAGTATAATCTACTTTCGCAGTTCCTGACGTGAAGGCCCGCTGGAAGAACCTACGGGATACGTTCCGGAGGTTGTATAAGGCCCGCAACCCCACACCCAGGAGTGGTGCTCCTGCAGAAGACGAAGACGAAGACTGCTTTGATGGCGACGACTCTGCTACGAAATGGTTTTTTTATGACCGACTGCTGTTTCTAAGAGACACAGTCACTGGCCGTCCGTAAGTACGCTGAGTTTTATTTTTCAAAGTACAAGATGCTGGGCAGTGATGTAAACATTTTGTCATCATTAATCTGTAAGCTGCTTTTATCACTCACAGCGTTTATGTGCATTTTCCTACCTGTTCCTTTTTCACTGCAGTCGTCAAGAAGTGGCATCTATATTGCATGATACAGCTATAGCTATAGATCTGGGACAGTTATCACTCTACTGTGATCAAGAAGCTGTTCGGTTGGTCATCACAAAATCATACTGTCAGGAAGCATAAGGCATGCACACTGTTTACTTTAGTGTTGAGCACCTTTGCTTCCTCGTATCTCTTCAGGACTTCAGGTAACCTGGAGCCGCTGGCAGCTGACGACTGTGCCAATGGCAGTGTAACACCAGAGCAGATTTTTGCAAGCATGTATGCAGACGATACATGCACGGACACTGGTGCTGGAGACAGCGATGCAGGCTCCACAACAGTGGTGCAGACTCCACAGCCATTAGTTACGAAATTGGAATGTGCTGCTGGCCCTAGCGGCATCACAAAAAAAAGCGAAAACAGGTGTATGATGATGAAATTAATGCTCTTTCAAAAATAATAGGTAAGGAAGCTGATGAGGCTGAGCATTTTGGAATGCTAATTGCTTCCTATGTCAGGCAGTGCCCAAAAAGGCTGCGTGTACAAATGCATGCCGATGTGCTTGCGACAGCAGCGAAGTATGTGCAGCTCTCAGACTGACTTTTTTTTAACACTCTCTCCGTGTAGATGCAAACATAACTGCTGGTGGAATTTTTACTGATGAAGTCGACTTCAAATTTTCAGCAAACACGCTGCAGTTTTGTGTGATGACTGCAAATATACCATTTGATTTCTTGTAAAAGAGGATTTTGTTCACTGTGCAATATATTATGTAAATATTTGTCAACAGCATTTAAAGATATATTCAAGGAATGGTTTGGTTTATGTCGGTTTAACGTCCCAAAGCAACTCTGGCCATGAGGGACGCCGTAGTGAAGGGCTCCGGAAATTTCGACCGCCTGGGGTTCTTTAACGTGCATTGACATCGCACAGTACACGGGTGTCTAGAATTTGCCTCCATCGAAATTCGACCGCCGCGGTTGGGATCGAACCCGCATCTTTCAGGCCAGCAGCCGAGCACCATAACCACTTAGCCACTGCGGCGGCTGTGTTAAAGAATGCAATAAAGGTAAATTTTCATCCTGCCTACCAAAGAACTAGAGTTATAGAGCTTTGAAGTTGTCACTTCAGAAACGTGAAGTATATTTTTTATTCCCATTTCTGAAATAGCAAATTAAAAACCTTGTCAATCAGGTTTTATGATAGGTAGGGTGGTAATATAACCCTTATATTGCATTCCTTGATGTTCCAAAAACTAATGGCATGAATATTGGAAAGTTATCTGTAGCAAAATTTCTTATAAGCTGTTCACAAAAAATTTGCATACCATGCCTCATAAGTGCGCAAGGACTTGTTACATGTGAAATCAAATGGCATATTTGGAATCGGCACACAAAAATACATGTTCCCTGAAGGTTTCATCATTGTTACTTTACAAGACCGTCTTCCATCCCTACACATACGTTTCATCTCATCTGTCCATATCTTGTATACATTCTCCTGAGACCTGGCTATGGAAATTTTGTCCTTAATGAAGTGGAACAAAAGGCTGTGGCTGATTTTGTTTACTGCTGTGGTTGGTTAGCCGAGCAGTACAGCACTGTGGACCGTGGGCTGTTGTTGACAACTGCTGCTTATTTTTAAACTCATGCTTTTAGTCAGGTAGACTGACATCGTGGCGAGTTTTCGAGTGCGCTGTGCAATATAGGAATGTGAAATGAGTGGAACTAACTGATGTCCATGACAGTACTATACTTTTTGTCACGAATTCTACAGGCAGAACAATGTTTTCTATGTAAGTAATACATGCTTGTACTAATTTCCGGAGGCCTCCACTACGGCGTCTCTCATAGCCTTAGTCGATTTAGGACGTTAACCCTCACAAACCAAATAAAATCTATATTGTATACTCTTTCATAGCAATGATGAGCACTGTCAAAATGGTCCTAATTATAAGCCACTCAGTGCTGAACATGTTTGTATAGCTGCAGCTTATTTCCTATTTATAATTCATGATTATGCTGTACTGTACAACAAAAACAGCGGGCTTCAAGTACCTACATGTACAAATATGCAAGCAGAAAGCTTTTCATGACTTGTATAAATGTTTTTAGTCAAGTTGAACCAAAGTTATATGTGCATTTTTACTTCTTTGTGTGATATTTACTCAAGACTTTCTGCATTGTGGTTTTTAATGCAATACATATGTGATGTTAACTCAAGAAAACCTTGCAAGTTTTCTATTTTTCATTTCTGTTATGTGATGTTAAGGTAATTTGTACCTTTTAGTTTCTCTCACATGTGATTTGCTCAGGACAGGCATAAGTTACTTCTGCATTAAATTTGCCCTGTAAGAGGCAGGAAGAGTTGTTTTTATTTTTTTTATTTCTGTACTCAAAGCAGCAGGTTATTTGTTTCTGGAAAGGGACTTTTTCCCACCGTGCTGCATCTTCATGCTCTGTGATATTAAAATGAAAGTGATTTTTTTTCCACCATGCTGTATCTTCATGTTCTGTGATATATGAAAATGAAAGTGATTTTTTTTTTCCACCATGCTGTATCTTCATGTTCTGTGATATATCAAAATGAAATTGATTTTATTTTCCATCATGCTGTATCATCATGTTCTGTGATATTAAAATGATACAAATGGCAATGGTCCAAATGTTTTCATCTTTAAACAATAACTGCTCTGGCGTTTTCAACGCTGCTTTCCTGAAACGAGGCATTTTGTTATCGAGCCCGCAGGCTGCATTTTGATGGAGGTAGGATGTAACAATGCCACCACAACAGAAATCAGCTGGATGTTCAGAGAGCATAACTGTAATGACATGACTGATATCAATCAATCAACCACTTTATTTTGAACTAAGAAAAACCAGTTTACAAGTTCAGGCCTGCCAAAGCCTCATTGGGCTTTTACAGCAGCGCCTGGCAGACAGCGAAAAGTCATGGGCAGTGCTTTATAGAAATGAGGGATATATAAGTACAAAAGCAAACATAACGGTAGGTCAGAAAGACCGAAATTACATGGGACCGAACACTACATGGGATAAAAGGACAGGAAATTGTGACCACGAAAGGGCCATAGAGGAGAGAGGCGAGGAATTGCTGTATAGCAGAAATCTCTAACATGCAATTGAAAGGTAATGGGAAAACAGATGAACGCAATAGCTTCTTTAGTTTATAATTGGCATTCATAAACGAAGCATTTGACAACAATGGCCTGAGGCATCTACTCGGAATATACTGAACTTTACACAGACTTGATCAAAAATGCTTCAGCACAACTGTTTCAAATAGGAGAAAGAGAAAATTTGGAAGCCTTAAAAAAACAAAAAACATCACATTCCTTTGAAATTTGAAAATCATAAGCACTGTTTTTTAACATTGAGCACAAGATGGAGTTGAGTCTTTTTTTTTTTGCCACCGAAGCCTATCCTTCAGCACTCATGGCAGCTGCTGCCGCACTGGCCTCTGCACTCCAGGCAGGTTCCATTGCCATGGCACCTGGCCCTCGTTAGAAAAAAAATGGATGAAATTCCTGCGGACACTGGCTGCAGCTTGCGAGCTTTTGCGCGCCCTTGTGCCTTGCAGCTCAAACATCCCTGTTCGGCCTGGATCCTCACTTCTCCACGCTCCCTCCAAAACATTGCCAAATACATCCTCAGCGTCTGCATAGCCGACAGGGCAGTATTCTGACTCTGAAGCACTCATTCCGCTTAAAAAGTTGTGTAATATACATGTTGCTTTTACTACGCTATCAGCATTGCTTGGCTGCAGGTGGATGGTACGGCCATAAATCTTCCACCGTGAAGCCAGAATGCCAAATGCATTCTCTGCACACCTCCTGGAAAACAAAAAGTCAGTTTCCTTGTTTAAAAATACAGCACTGTTTCAGCAGGAAAGGCATGCAGGTACACTCACTCTGTACTGCAGTAAAACTTCTTCTCTGGCAGTAACAAACTGCGCAAACAATTGGATAGACATTTAACTTGTGTCATTACAGAAGACAAACTGCACACCATAGATGCAAACAAAGGCAATCAACATCCCAAAATGACAGGAATTACACCAATACCTCTTTGTTAATTTTCATTTCTGTTTTCTATACGTTGCAGACAAAAAACTTTTCATGATGTAAAAAATAGTGCGAAGAAAATGTAAAGGGCGGACAGGATGACTCAGAGAAGCATCAATTAGAGAAAACTCGAGAGAGCCTGCAATTCTGGAGGGCAAAATCAGTAGCGAAGATGCCAGGAAAACATCCCAGCCTTACAAGCACAGGGAAGAGTGCCGTAATGACTGCAGCATCATTAAAGTTGAGGTTGTTAAATGGAAAAGAGCCCACTGAACTAGAAATCAGATTAAGTAAAGCTGAAAGTTAGGCGAATTGGTGAACGTTCACCAACTCGCCCAAACTTTTGGCTCTACTTAAGAGCACTTTTCTGCTGTCGTTTAAAAAAATTCATATAGAAAGGCTCGAAGCAGCAAATTTGTGCCATGCTGTATATACCTTGCACGGCTCAGGCGGTAATTGAAGATCACCTCTTCATTGCTCGTCCGGCTCCCAGGTAGCGGCCGCATAAAATCTGGACGAAGCTGAAATGCCTCGTCGCCGATGAACACGTGAGGCAAAGTTGCAGCTGATCCTGGCAGTTGGGCTGCCCTCGGCAAGTTCAGCTTTCCCTTTTCAAGTCGTTTCCCAATAGGGGAATCCTAGAATATTCCTCCGTCGCTCAGGCGTCCAGGTGCACCGACATCAATGAGCCTGAACTGGTACCTGCTGTCAACCACTGCCATCAATACAATGGAGTAGGTGCCCTGTAAAGACATATACAACTGCGGGTAATGCATGCATTACATTGCACATGATATCACAGAGATGTTAGATCCTTCAGTACTGTAACAACTTAAATAAAGCCAACACTGCCATACCTTGTAGTTGAAGTAGAGACTTCCAGACTTTTTCGGCCGCTTTATATTCACATGCTTGCCATCAACTGCACCTAAGCAGTTCGGAAATTGCCACTGGTGCCAAAAACCTGCAGCTATGTCACGCCATTCACTCTCTGTTGGAGGCTGTAATAAGATAAGACACGTGTTTTGTATTGCTACAGTACATAATAGAGTGCATCATGATTGATGACATTCATCATACAACTTCTGTTAGGTGCATTTACTGCAGTATGTGATGTGGACCTTTGGTTCATAGTGTGCCTGCCAAGTGATGTTGGAGCAATGCTAACCATATCCATGCACAGTATAACAGGAACCTGCAAGGCATCAGCAATAATAATAATAATAATAATTGGTTTTGGGGGGAAAGGAAATGGCGCAGTATCTGTCTTATATATCGTTAGACACCTGAACCGCGCCGTAAGGGAAGGGATAAAGGAGGGAGTGAAGGAAGAAAAGAAGAGGAGATGCCGTAGTGGAGGGCTCCGGAATAATTTCGACCACCTGGGGATCTTTAACGTGCACTGACATCGCACAGCACACGGGCGCCTTAGCGTTTTTCCTCCATAAAAACGCAGCCGCCGCGGTCGGGTTCGAACCCGGGAACTCCGGATCAGTAGTCGAGCGGCCTAACCACTGAGCCACCGCGGCGGGGCGCATCAGCAAACAAGGAAAAAGTATTCGTGGCGTAGTAAAGATATTCAAGAAAGTTAATTAGCCTATATTTTAGTAAGTGATCTATCACATGTGCAGTAAAACAGGAGAATACAGCCTAACGCATTTTTGTGTCATGCTAAATAATGTATTACACATATTTCCTACCTTCATGTACAGAGGTGAAAGCACGTCCCACAGCACCTGGCAAGTGAGGTGTATAGCCTCCCTTGCCGTCTCAATTCCAATCCGGAACGCCATGGCGACGTCCGGTATGGGCATGCCTGACGAGAGGTACCTGCAAATGCGCATGTAAACATATACTCATATGCATTCAGATGACATATATAATTTACGACATACAGTACATAGCCGCACGCAAGCACACATACTAGAAAGCTGCTCAACTGTGATGCCATCGCCGAATTGCAATCAAAGGAGCCTGCACATAGCGTGATATAACATGCAGTGGGTAATTACAATGTTTAAATTACTCACCGCAGCGTCAAGGCAAGCCGTTCACCCGATGAGATAGGGTCTCTGCATAGCCACTGTTTAGATAACTTCTCGTCAACCATGCTGTGCAGCATGTCGAATATCTCCGGAGACATTCGGTAATATTTATGAAACAGGCTTTCGTCCCCATTCTTCATGAGCTGCATCTGAAAACGTTTCAAGGAAAAATGGAACCAGTGCGCTAACACTACAGCATGTCCTGACTTACCGCTGTGAAGTACTCGCTCTCCTCCGCGCGGTTTTGCCACACAGGACGCACCCAGTGCCTGCGAACTCCAGTCTGCAATTGTTTTAGAACCAGCAAAGTTCTAAACATTGCCATTTTCCGGCGGCGTTCCATGGCAGACGACGATGGCGGAAGCGCGAACAGCAGAAAGAAAAAAGCGCGCGCTTTTCTGCATCACGTGATTTTGTGTAGTAGACTAAAAATAAAATCAGCACCTAAATATTTTTTTCAGTGTTTTTAATGTGTTTTATCTCGTATGAAGCCTTAAGAGCGTTGTTCAATGCGTTAATTGACGCAAAATGACTGAACGCTGAAGCTGCCGCAATCGAGCAACACTGAAAACGCGCCGCTCCAACGCCGAGTCCCGTCGCTTCGTGCGGTTTGCGCCAGCGACAGCGATGGGCGACGGCGGTGTCATCGCGCGACGTATCGCGAAGGAATATCGCCTCATGCGGTTACCGCTTTAGTGGCATCAACTCTTTCGCGTGCATTATTTTTTATCTCTACACTCTCAGAACAAATACAAATGTGTTCTTCTCTTGCTGTGTTAGTGGCATCAACTCTTTCGCGTGCATTATTTTTTATCTCTGCACTCTCAGAACAAATACACCGGCATGTTGCGAATTGATTTTAGTCTTTGCAGGATTAAAGATCGCTGCTGTATTTAGGTCTCTCGCTGTCTCCGAGTGCCACGTACGGCAGACAGCAGGTTTAATGTCACGTATGTGTTTTCCTGTTGTAGTGTATATTAGCCGTATCGCATTTCGCGCATATTGATTACAGTCTTTCGTATTCTTTCTTATGTTTACAGGGCCGTTTGGACGAGCACGTTCGAGGAGCATGTACAGTTTAGCATCAATAATAAAAGAATAATCGCATATCTCTTTAGCGTCGTCTTTGGAGAGCGGCCCCGTCTGCTACAAGTAGACTAACCGATAGGCACATCCACCAGTCCGGTTTACGCGCAAAGTCATTGCAGAAGAAATGTGTAAACTTGTTGAAAACACGTTTTTAATTATCGTTATTGCTCAGTTTGTGAAAAATAGTAGTACAACTGTTCATAAGCTTTAGTTGCATTATTATGCCGCGAGGCGGCGTGAGCAGTAGACAAGTTCCAATACATGGACATGTAGACTGCTTCCTAGACGTCACACTAGACGTCTTGTAGACGTCTAGAGTATTGGAACGCAGCGATGGTCATGGTGCTAGCTGACGGGAATAGAGAGTTTTAGTTTCACGTACGTAGAGGGTTCACGTACGCAAACGTGAGAAGTCTACGTAGCCTGCGCGCAGGTGGTTTGAAACCCTTATAGTTACACGTACGCGAAACACGCCGCGCGTTACGCCTAGTGCCATCTACTAAGAAACACAGACACTGGTTGTAGCCTAAATCATCCAAGGCAAGTCTTTAAGCCAAGCCATTCATAGCGAGACGGTTGCTATGACGGCGACCAACGCTACTTCGTCACGCTTAACAGCTGAAAAATCGCCCTTCTGTCTGAAAAACAAAAGCCATTTGTCGCTTGAAACCTTATGCGAGGGTAAGAATGGGCAAATCGAAGGCGACTACAACAGTTTAGAACACGATATCGCCTCGAGGGATTAGCGACGAAGCTGTTATCGCTGTGAAGCGGTGGGCAGGACGCCGCCATGTTTGTCAACGCTACATAATAATAATAATAATAATTGGTTTTTTGGGGAAAGGAAATGGCGCAGTATCTGTCTCATATATCGTTGGACACCTGAACCGCGCCGTAAGGGAAGGGACAAGGGAGGGAGTGAATACGCAAGCAACGCAGAGACCGCAACCTAAGAATCCGAATCTCACGTACGTACGTGAGACTCGCGCAGGTCCTTTGCGTTCTGCGCATGCGCACTCGTCACCCGTAAGAGCTCTACGTACGTGAAACTAAAACTCTCTAATGTGTCACGTTTTCACGGAAGAGCTCAAGAACTGTGCAAGCTTTTTCATCTGCAGAGGCTTCGTTTGCGTGTTTGAACCTGCGTAGCCTCAGTTCTGAAATGCCTGGCTGCTGCTGAGCCCCAGGCTGCAGATCAAATTATGATGGTGGTCCGAGTGTCCGCGTCTACAAGTTTCCTGCCGACGAGACGCAAAGGACAGCATGGACAAAGGCTATTTCTTGCGAAGATTTTGTGCCAACCAAGCACACTGTGGTAAGCGTCGCTTTTGGTGCTGTTTTTCAGGATGCTTGCCTTAAACTTTTTGCTTCAGTAAAACTTCTTCTTAGCCTAGTTAGTGCATTTTGAACCAAGGAAAAGGAGCAGCGCAAAAGCATGCAACCACGCAAGAAAGGACAAGACACGAGCGCTGTTTTCGCGTTTTGTGCCGTGTCTTGTCCTTTCTTCTCTTGTGGTTGCATGCTTTTGCGCTGCTCCTTTTCCTTGGTTTTGTGCTTCACACGACATTTTTTTATGGCTTGCTTCGGAGAGGTGACTTTTTCTTCACTTTCTTATTACTTCGCTTGCGGAGTTTTATTTCCCCGTTGTTTCGCTTGCCGAATTTTCTAAGCCTGTCGCCCAAACCTAATGGACTTGTGGTTTTACTTTGTTTTTAGGTGTGTGAAAAACACTTTCAAACGAGTGACTTCGTCAGGTTTGCAACGTACACGGACGAGAACTCTGGAAACGTTATCGAAGTTCCGCTGCAGCGTGTCCGCCTGAAGCCAGCTGCTGTCCCGAGTGTGTTTCCCGGCTGCCCGAAATATCTCTCTCAGCCACCATCTTCGCGAGAAGCTCCTGCAGAAAAGAAGGCCCGACTCGAGGCAGCGTCACTGCGAAAAGCGATAGAGCTTTCTGTTGCTGCTCAAGAGGAAGAAGATCGCAGGAACAAAATTTGCAGTTTTGGGGAGCTGTGTTCTGCCCTTCCGAAGCTTAAGACTTCTGACTTCTGGACTGTGGTCACTACGCAGGCAAAGGTTTTGTTCCTGGAGCTCTCCCTCGACCAAGCTCCCGCAGTGCATTCATCAGTGGTGGTTTTAGACGACCTGTCTGTTCAGGTGTTTCTCGGAGGGTCCCGTCTCCACAATATTGGAGACGAATATGTGCCGTCACAAATGAAGGATTTAAGGGAGCTTGATAAAGTGCTGCAGTTTGTTGAAAAGCTGCAGAGTTGTGCTAGTGGCAGCGAAAAGGAACACCAGCTTCTCGCAACTGTGCTAATGCTCCTGGATGAGGTGAACAAGGATTATGAGCTCCAAGAACATCATGGATGGAACTTACAGGTACTGAAATTTGTGCGAAGCCAAGTCGAGCTTGTTTTGAAAAATGTGCCTCGATATCCACCAGATGTACTCGTGTTTTCAGGTCTGCTGTATACCATTTCTCCACATGCATACAGGTTCATCAGAAGCTCGCTTAAAATTAAGCTGCCGCACCCAGACACTATTCGATGACTGTGTCCGTCATATCACATGAATCCAGCACTTGAACAGCAAGATCCTTGTTTCTTGAACTATGATAAAACTGTATTGCAAGCAATGGCCGAGCATGAGCGCACTGTGACATTAATGATGGATGAGATCCATCTTCAAACCTATTTTGAGTACAAAGCAGGCTTCGTTACAGGTGCCGCAGCCAATAGTTCCGATCCGGCTAAAACAGCATATGTGTTCATGCTACAAAGCCTTTTGTCAAGCAACAAGGATGTTGTTCACATTTTGCCAGTCGCACAGATAGATGCAAAAGCACTGCATCTATTTTTGCACAAGCTCATTACTGACCTTGAGTCACTTGGATTTAAGGTACTAGCTGTTGTTTCAGACAACAATGCTATCAATCGGCGGAAAGCCATGACATTTTTTGGTAGCCCCCCCCCCCCCTCAAAGCCAGTATAGTTTACACACACCCAGCTGATTCCTCTCGTCCACTGTTTTTCATTTTGGACCCTGTGCACCTTTTGAAGTCAATTAGGAACAATTGGCTAAACCAGAGAAACAGTGGAAAGTGTATATATTACCCTGATCCAAGCAGCAATGACCCAAAGCCACCTATTCTTACGGCATCATTTAAATCTTTGTGTGATCTGCATGAGGCTGAGCAAAATAACCTTTTAAAGCTGGCACCAATACTCTCACTGAAAGCACTGAACCCATTATGGAGCGCCAGAACGTTTAGCTTGCTCTCAGGATTTTTAATGAATCGACAGCAGCTGCAGTGCAATGTTCCGCTGTACAACATGCTAAAGGAACAGCAGATTTCATAAACACCATTTTGACATGGTGACGAATAGTGAATGTAAAGACGCCAAGAAAAGGTGAACGCCTGCGTGATGAAATGCAGTCTCCGATTGCGTCAACAACATGTCCACAGCTTGAATTTTTGAGGAAAATACCAGAGTGGCTAGACTACTGGGCTAGCCTCAGACACGATGCTGGCCACCTGACGAAACTCACATGGCTTTTTGGCCACACGAGCCACGCTCTGCATGAGATCGCTTTATACTGCCTGGAAGAGCTGGGATTTCGGTATGTGCTCCTTGGAAAATTTCAAACAGATTGCCTTGAGGGTAGATTCGGGAAGTATCGCCAGCTATCCGGAGCCCAATACCATGTCTCGATCAGGCAGATTTATGAATCTGAGAACAAGCTAAGGCTTCAAAAAGTACTGGACATGCCTGATCTTGACATTATTGCAGAACCGATCTCCGTCATAAGTGTTGAATCACTTTGTGCACAGTTCAGTATAGCAGTGACCAATGCTGATGTAGCAAAAAAAATCGTCGATGATTCCCGCTGTTACGTATGTTGCGGGATACTGTGCCCATGCAACACTGAAAAAGCTCATGTGCATGTCGTGCAAGGACAATCTCGTCCGGGATAACACCAGTTTGGACCATGATGACACACTGCTCATTTCAGGCATGACAAGAGGAGGATTAAAGTTTCTACGAGATGTCGTAGTGAACGCTGTACTTTATACAGAAATAGTCCTTGACAAATTGAGGAGTGAGCAGTATGCATCCAAATTTCTGGCTCTTCCAAATCAGAAGGAGGCCCTTGCTTCTCTTGTGTCAACCATTCTCCACGATTCTGGAGACCTTGATACGTGTGATTCTGGTCATTCGCCAGAAAAAGTCATGCACCATATTTTGAGTGCTGCTGCCAACACGCTGTTAAATAATCTGTGCAAAACGAAAAACAACACAACAGTGTCGAAGGGGCAGCGAAAAATGCAAACTCTAAAGAGTTGAGGATTGATGACTATCGTTTAATGGCAAGTGTTTCTGAGATAGCGGACCTTTCTTGCACACCTGATTACATTATAAAGATAGCTTTGTATTAAGGCATTTTATAATCTGTACATGTTCTTTTCATACTTAGCAACTGCAGCTATAGAACATTTGATAGAACTGTAGTGAGTGGTAACTTGTGTACCAAATTTTTTTCCCTTCTGTATGATGGACATGTAAATGCAAATGGGTATGTTTGTTCTTGTTTCATACAGTATGGCACTGAACAAATTGTTCTGGATTCTTGTGTGCGCATCTCACCAAATCACACAACTTGGTGACAGCTATATTCTTTGTGTATGTGTGTGTGAGTGTGAAGTGCTTAAATAAACTCTTTATTCACTGTATTCGTTGCAAATTTTTTTAGAAATCTTGCTGGTTTGTTGTGAAACATCCGTGCAACATGAAGTAGTATAGAATAACATATGAAGGAAGCTGACAGTCAATGCAACCAAGGAAAGCATAGGGGAATGTTCGATTTTTACTGAAGTGGTTATGAGTCGGAAGTGAACAGTGTAATCATTTTATGGATGCAAAACAACTGACTAGGAAGAATTAAAAAAAAGTCAAAGGAGCTACAACTGGGGCTAGTTGGAAATGCATTCTTGAAGGGGATGATAAGCGCTGTCAAAATACGAGAAGGGACGAACAAACAGGACAAAGCGCTTTCTAGCAACTGTTTATTCTATGAAGAAACATGAATATATATACACATGTTAACGTCAAATCATGCGCAGAAGAGGGAAGACCGCACCGCACTGACAAGAGCGATATGAAGAAAGAAATAAAATAAAATAGAAACGAAAAACACGTGCCTTTACAACAGCCGAAGATTACTTATCTTGAGGTAGTTTAATTCAGTTCTCCCTAACAGCACCAAAGCGGAGCTGACGCATTGCTTATCTGGAGCAACATGCATAGCGAAGGGGTCGATTATTTCGCGTTCCCGCCTGTTCCTGAAGAATACATATTCTAATCAGAAACCGTTAAATACTAATATTACGCTGGCACAAAACACGCAGTATTTTGAGAAATGGGTGCCCGACGGGCAACCGGAAAAACCGCGTGGGGTGAAGCTGACTTCCAGGCACATCTGCTGTGTGTGACGTCACGGACGCGTGCGGAGGCCTTGAGCTAGTCTAGGTGGTATTGGCTAGATTCCCGCCGTGGCGTCTGCGCGGCATCCCGCGTCGCTCTCTTCCCCTTTCTCCCGCCTCGGGCGGCGGAGAGACGGCTGGTGGCTAATCGCTGTCATTCGGCCGCAGCTCCGCCCCCGGCTTCCCAAGGGCATTTGCCATTGGTGACTTTTGGCGGGAATTCGGGACCGTTTTTGGGTGGTCGCGCGGCGCGCGACCGTCCGAGCGGGGCCCAGAGAGAGAGACCCCCTCCGAGACAGCGTAAGGTGCGTATGTTGCTGTTCGTCCGGGCCGGCCTCTGCCGTTCGGATCAGTTGATACTCGAGCTCGCCTGCGTGGCTCCTCGATCCGCCGCGGCTCGAGCCTGTCCAGGGGTCCAACGACCTCTGACAAGCGCACCTTGCGTTGACTGCCCGCTCTCTCTCGCAAACGGCCCAACGGCCGACACGAGAGAGATCACAGCACTGCCGCGGGGACAATCTCCTGCAGCGGCGTGCTAGCTGCGCGCATTTCTCTTGTTGCCCCGAGCGCGCCCCGGGACGGGGTGACTGTTGAGTGTGTGTATGTACCGCTGGAGGACGGCGTCAATAAACGTCTCCTTTGTGAACTTGGAGGCCTGTTTCTTGCGGCGAGCCGCTCTCCTCTCTGCAGAGGTGGAACGCCGCCGCAGCGGTGCCCCAGGGTGCGTGTGGTGACGGCTGATCGGGGCCCTTGGCTCGCGCGAAGCTCGAACCCGCGGTGGGTAGTGGCCTGTGCCTACTGAGAAACCCACAATATACTGCGCAATGTCAGTGAAATATTGTGCACTGACGTTTCACAGTACATGAGGTCCAGGTGGTCAAAATTATGCGGAGCCCTCCACTACGATGTCCTTCATAGTCTCAGTCAGTTTGGGACGTTAAACCTCACAAGGCAAAGCATAAATGGAACTTTTTCAGGATGAAAAAATTTCTAATCAAGAGACCAGCTGCTTAATTGGAACTGCTACTTTCTTTTAGTGTACTAAAATGTATTGCAAACAGCTATGCTAGCATAATTCCAGTGTGGCCGCAATGTTGCAGCAGCTTATTTGGCATTTTGCAGGGAAGTCCTGACATATATGCATTTTTCTCCTCAGTGCATCTGTGATAATATTTGTGTTTTGCTATGTGTGCAGGACAATTGTTCCTCTCAAGACTTCACGGGCTTAATGCTACTGCTCAGTGCATAGATCAAGGGGCGGGTATATCTGGGTCAACAGACAATAAATGCTGCATGGCCTTCATGTCATCTTTACCACTTTAATCAGGTGGGCCTTGTATGAATTCGGTGCCGAGATGCAGCGGTATGCTACCAAAATTGCTTTCAGCTCACAGGCCTGCTGTGCTGTGCAACCCTTCCATTTGGTGGCACATCATCAGTGGAGCTCATGGTAGCTGCTGTTGCTTAGCTTGCCTACATTTTACACATGCAAGCACTCCCTTCTGCTAGCATCTGACACTCCTCAAATCACTTATACAAACACTCCTCAGCAGCTTTTGCACATGGTTGCTGGCTTTCTGATGAGCATCGTCAGGAATCAGTAACAATGGGAAAGAGCTGAAGATGCGGTTAAGCTAACCATTATGACCGCCATCGCCACCCGTAACATGGTGCTAACAGTGTAAAAACGTTAAAACTGTATGTTACATGCAACATAATTATCACACTAAAAATTAGCGTTGTGTAAACGTTACTTTCTTATTGCAGAAACATTATGAGATTGTTCTCTGCGTTGTGGAAGTTTCCTAAAAACGTTACCTCATTGTCAAAAAAGAGGAAATTAATAACTTTCAAATAACATTACTCGTTAAGATTTTATACCATTCAGATAACATTGCCACAACGAATTGCGTTACTTGCGATGACTCCAGGTGCATGGTAGTTGCCATGAAATCCAACCCGAGATAGCAATGTTAGCTCCAAAAGTCTTTTCTAGACTGAACAAGACACTGTGGGTGACAAAATCTAGACTGACTTCCGGCGCCGGTGGTTGTTTTGGTCAGCGGTGCGTGACAGTTCGAAAAAATTCCGGGGGGAGGGGTGCTGAAGCCCGCCCACTCCCCCTGGCAACACCCCTGTTTATCTGGTCCGGTCCAGGAGCGGTGTTCTTACGCATGACTTCAAGCTCTGCCCTCATTTACTCAACATTTACTCAACCGTCTTGGTCCATCACTTCATTGGGTGCACCGGTGTACGCAGGGAGAAGGTAGGAGGATCTCAGATCGAGGATTTTCCGTGCAACGATTTTCCATTCAAGTTCTGCAATGAGGGCTTCGTTTTCTCCTTTACAGCTGTGCAGGACCTTACAGAGCGTGTCTGTTTGCTCTTTCCGGTTTGAGTTCGGCTCGATAAGGGATCTGAGGAGTCCCCATGCTTTAGCCATTCCCATTCTACCGTTGAGCTCATCCCACAGCTTGAGCCAGTTTTGGTTAGCAAGGTTATGTGCGTAGTCATCCGTTTCCTTGGATGGGTTCTGCAGTCTTGAAGTTCAGCTTGCGATTTAATTTTCTCTTTTTCCACCTCCTTGTCAGATATCTCCTGGCTTCCCACAGATGTAACAGATGCGGGTCAACGACCGGAGTTTCCACCGTGGTGTTCACTGTCGCAGAGTGCCTGGCGACGGTTTTCATCTAGAGCGCTGTCCATGCCTCAATATCTATGATATTTTCGTCCGAGAGACGTGTGATTCCCTCTCTCCACTTGTCCTATTTCACAATCTCAGTCTTTCCAAATGGTTTACTACATTTCACTCCGTGAACATTTCAGAAGACGAAGTAATCGCTGCCCAGGGACTCGTCAGAGTTAGACCAGGTGGCCCGCAGGCAGTCTTCCAGAATGGCAGGATATTGCGATCCTGATGCACGGCAAGCACGGATCTATTTTTGAGAGTGTATGCATAAGTATGCTGAAATTCAGAAACTTGCTCCTGAAGCTCCCGAGTTGCTCGAAAGAGTGGAGCATTTGGTGGCGCTTAGAGAGTTTTAACATGACAAGGCCACAACCCACCAGGTGAATAGTGTTGTTAATTATTGCTCATTGTGCTGTGTAAGTGTATTTGTGTATTGTGGTTCTTGGCAAAGTCAGGCAATAAGGAAAAAAGTGGTTAATGTACCTGGCTGTCACCCAGGAGGCCCGGGTTCGATTCCCGGTGTCGGAAAATGCGGTCTCATGGTGTGTGGTTAGCACTCTGAACTCTGAATCCGGTGATGGGAGTTGAAAAATCGCCGTGAGACCTGCTCGTTTTTTTTACCAGTTTTAATGCTTTCCACACTTCTTGTGAGTCCCCTTACGCATGTTCATCGTGCTCCGGCGTATTCTAGAGGATTCTGCTTCCGGCCGCGCTAGCGAACGGACGCGTTATCATGAGCTACGTCGGAGCGGTGTCAGCGGCCTAGCGCGGCCATGGAAGCTGTCGTGTGCCAAAAGCAGCGGCGTACCGTGCGTGTGTTGGCAACAGTGGACACAAGCTACATGCGTGCGTATTGATGCTGTGTGTGTGTGTGTTGTGCCGGTGACACGGCTTCTATGTTGTGTGTCAGTATTGTAACATGTTCTTAGTTGTGCAATAAATGAAGTGCAGACACAACAAATGGCGACGAGGACCGCATCACGAACGCTCCAAGAACGGCCTGAAGATCACCACATCAAGCGACAGTAAATGGCAGCCGCAAGAAGAGCATTGACAAACACAAAGTGTCAGGCTTAACTCTGCTAGCCCTACGCTGGGCGGGAGAGCAATGGCAGCTCAAGCAGCGCTAATCGGTAAGCTCGACAGTTTCGATGACACTGTTGAAGACTCGTCGTCGTATATAGAAAAGGCGGACGAATACTTCGCGCTCAACAGCTTTCCGGAAGAGAAGAAGGTAGCGGCTATAATTACAAGCATGGGAGCGAAAACTTACGCTATTCTTCGCAAGCTGACCACGCCGAACAAACTCCCAGAGAAAACGTACGCAGACATTAAAAAGTACCTGGGAGACTACTTTTCACCTGTGCCTCTTGAAATGTCTGAGCGACATCGGTTCTAAAAGAGACTTCAGAGCAAAGGTGAGTCTGCTAACGAATATATGGCAGAACTGCGACGGCCTTCACAGAACTGCAAGTTTGGGTGATTTTTGGACCAGGCACTGCGGGATAAATTTGTGTGCGGTCTTCGCTACGTGCAAGTCCAGGAGAGATTGCTAACCGCAAAAAAGGTTACGGTAGAGCACGCCCTTGACGAAGCAGTAGCACATGAATTTGCCGTGAAGGGCATCGCCGAATTCAAAAGCAGGGAAGAAGTGCCGACTTCCGTGACTCATGTCGAGAAGGAAGCACGACGATGTTACAGGTGTGACCGCAAGGGGCATCCACCGTCGAAATGCAAGTTTCTCACAAGTGTTTGCCACAAGTGCAATAAAGTTGGCCACATAAGTACCGAGTGTAAAAGCAAGTCAAGTGACGCCAACAGAGCACCATGCCGGTCAAGCCTTACTTACAAGAATAGGCAGGCTTCAAAAAGTCAAGTGCATGCCATTGAACAAGACAGTGATGCATTTGAACTTCTGGCACATGTCGACGATGAGAACAAAAGCAGTCCGATCTGGCTGAAGCCACAGATTGAAGGGTACACATTGGAAATGGAGATGGACACTGGATCCAAGTATTCTCTTGTGCCAAGAACCACGTACGAAGCGCATCTCTCATCTGCCTTTGGAGGCAACTTCAGTACGGTTCAAGACGCTGACTGGTCAAGCCTTCAGCCCTAACGGTGTGGCAACAGCCAATGTCACGTTTGGGAAGTCAACGCAACGCGTGCAGTTCTTTGTAGTCGACACTCCAGGACCTCCGCTCTTTGGAAGAGACTGGATTAATCGTGTCAACCTTCTCGAGCTGAGCAGTGTATTGAGAATCGACAACCAACTGGCGCCACGTGCAGATCAACTGAACAAGATCCTCGCAGCACACAGGGACGTCTTTGATGATAGCATTGGAAAACTCAAGCACATCAAACTGAAACTGCGTCTTCAAAGTGGTGTGCAACCGAAGTTCTGCAGGCCACGACAAGTTCCCTATGTCTTGAAGGAGAAAGTGAACACTGAGCTTGAACGGTCGGAAGCAGTCAGCATCCTGACAAAAGTGAATCACAGTGATTGGGCCACGCCCATAGTGCCTGTAGTGAAAGCAAATGGAACTGTCCGCATATGTGGAGACTTCAAAACCACAATCAGCCCTCACTTGGTGGTGGACCAGTATCCCTTACCCCGCATTGATGACATCTTTGCAAAGTTAGCAGGAGGACCGAAGTTTTCAAAGATCTGAGACAAGCCTACCTACAAATGGAAGTAGACGATGAGTCCAAGCCGCTCTTGACCATCAACACAGAAAAAGGGCTGTATCAGTACAACATAATGATTTTTGGCATCTCTCCTGCGCTAGCTGTGTGGCAGAGAACAATAGATCAAATCCTGCAGGGAATCCCAGTGTGCCATGCTACTCAAGATGACATTCTTGTCACTGGTGAGTCAGAAGATTCTCATCTCAAGAACCTAGAGCTAGTGCTCAGAAGACCGCAAGAGTATGGGCTCAGAGCTAACCTCCAGAAATGTTCGTTCTTTGAAGACTCTGTAACATACTGTGTTTACAAGCTCGATGGAACCGGGTTACACAAGACAGAGGACAAGATCAAGGCAGTGATACGTGCCCCTACACCCAAGTCCACGTCTGAGTTGAGGTCATTCCTTGGCCTTGTGAACTATTACGGGAAGTTTATTCCAGACAGTGCTAATCTTCTCAGACCACTGTATGCACTTCTGGAGAAATCACCATGGAAGTGGACAAAAGAATTAAAGGTGGCATTTCAGCGAGCAAAGAAGATTATAGCCTCAGAAACTGTCCTTGTGTACTACAACCCGAACCTGGAAGTACGTCTAGCATGTGATGCTGGCCCCCACGGACTCGGAGCAGTCCTTTCGCACAAAATGCCTAATGGGAGTGAAAGACCCATTGCATTTGCATCTCGAACCTTGAAGGCTTCGGAAAAGCAGTACTCTCAGATAGATAAAGAAGCACTAGCCATTGTCTGGGGTATACAAAAGTTCTATGCATACCTGTATGGAAGACACTTCAAGCTGATCACAGATCATCAGCCTCTGACACATATCTTTGGCCCAACCAGCAGTGTTCCTGTGATGCAAGCAGCACGCATTCAACGTTATGCCTTGTTTCTAGCTGGGCTCGACTACGAGATACAGTACCGCAAGTCATCGGATAATGCCAATGCAGATACATTGTCACGCCTTCCTCTTCCAGACAGCCCTGAAGACAAACCAGATGAAGCTGAACTTTTCTACCTGAACCAAATGGAGCAACTACCTGTAACAACTCAAGTCAGGCAAGCCACAGAGCGTGACCGTCTGCTATCGAGAGTCCGCTACCATGTTGTGAAAGGGTGGGACTCGTGCAAACAAGACAACGAAATCCTTCCATTCTACAGGCGTAGAGATGAACTCTCTTTACACCACGGCATCATTGTGTGTTGCATAAGAACTGTCATTCCAGCTGTATTGCGAGAAGCAGTCCTCAACGACCTGCACTCTGGACATCAAGGCACTGTGAAAATGAAAGCGTTTGCACGTTCGTTTGTGTGATGGCCATCTGTTGACACCGATATCGAAGCCCTCACTAAGAAATGTGCAGGGTGCTCCAGCGAGAGCAGCATGCCACCAAAGGTCTCTCTGCACCCGTGGGTAGTGCCGAGTGGACCATGGCGCCGAGTTCATTTCGACTTTGCAGGGCCATTCCTGGGCAAAATGTTTCTTATTGCTGTTGAGTCAATCTCAAAATGGCCTGAAATACATGTGATGAGTTCAACTACGGCAGAGCACACCGTGGATTCACTGCGCGTTACGTTTGCATCTCACGGCATTCCAGAACGCATTGTCACGGACAATGGTCCTCAATTCACATCGGATGAGCTTCGGACCTTTCTCATGCAGAATGGTGTGCGACACACATTTAGCGCGCCATATCACCCGGCGACGAACGGTCTTGCAGAAAGGTTCGTGCAGTCCTTCAAGCACAGTATGAAGGCCATGAAAGGAGAGGGATCCATCATCAAGAAGTTGACAGACTTCCTTTTGGCATACCGAACGACATCCCATTGTGCTACTGGTGAGACACCAGCAAACCTTTATCTCGGGCGCGAGCTACGCACTCGACTGGCACTATTACGCCCACAACCCAGTGGACGTACGTATGAGAAACAAGGGTCATCTCAACCAAGTAAGCCTCAGCGCTCCTTTTCTGAGGGGGAAGAAGTTTCTGTGCGCTCCTATAGGGGTACGAGTAAATGGGTGCCCGGAACAATCACAACCAGAACAGGGCCTCCATCATATGATGTGGAAGTTGGGGGAACAACCTGGAAACGTCACACTGATCAACTGCGCAAGGGTTACACCGACGACAAACGCCATCTGGATCCGGAACCTGAATTCCTACCCAGTATGCAAACCTCCCCGGACAACGAGACATCACCTGCTTGTGTTCCAGATGAAAACAAATCTGTATCACCTCAACGTGATCCATGTGTGAGTGCACCAGAAGACAAACTTAATACTCCTCGGGTAGCAGTTCCCGTGAGCCTCCCTGATCCTATCACAGGTCGCCCAGTGAGGGTACGTCGACCACCATCGAAACTGGATTTGTAAAAAAATTACAAGGGAGGAAGTGTTGTGTGCCAAAAGCGGCGGCGTACCGTGCGTGTGTTGGCAACTGTGGACACAAGCTGCATGCGTGCACTTGCGTGCGTATTGACGCTGTGTGTGTGTTGTGCCGGCAGCATGGCTTCCATGTTGTGTGTCAGTATTGTACCATGTTCTTAGTTGTGCAATAAATGAAGTGCAGACACAACAGAAGCAGGTTTTTTAGCGAGAGCTACACTGGGCTACCAGTCGAGCATTTCGCGGTACATGGGAGAGAAGTTATGCGCCGTTACCATGGCAACCGAAGAGGAGCAAAGTGCGGCGTGCACTTCGCCATCGCCGCGACCTACGTGGGAGAGGGGTCGCCTTACACCGGTAGCATCCTGACGCCAGATTCCAGCTTGGAATCGTACGGATCGAACGACGACTTTAGGAACGAGCCGCTGCTGCTAGAAGAGTTGGGCATCAACTTCGACCACATATTGCAGAAGACGGTAAGTGTTGAACCCCATGAAGGGCCCGGACGCGGCCATACTGCCGGAGACTGACCTGGCTGGACTCTTAGTCTTTTGCCTCGCGTTCGGAGGTTTCCTGCTGCTCACGGGCAAGGTGCACTTTGGCTACATCTACGGAATCGGTGTTCTTGGTTCTTGGCCATGTATTCTCTGCTGAACCTGATGAGTGCGTCCGGCATCTCAGTAGGCTGCACGGTCAGCGTGCTCCGGGCTACTGCTTGCTCCCCATGGTATTGCTCTCAGGCTTGTCCATCCTGTTGTCTCTGAAGGGCAGCCTGGGCATCGCCGTCGCACTGGCCGTCGTCTCGTGCGCGCTGTCTGCGTCCAAGCTGTTTGTCACAGCGCTGAGCATGGTGCACCTGCAACCACTCGTCCTCTACCCTACGCCCTTGTGTACGGAGAATTTGCGTTCGCACCATATTCTAGCACCCCCATTGCCGTCGCATGTGTCTGAGTGGATAAGTAACGCCTACGCCTCCATGACGCGCTTCAAGTCTGGCTCTGCTCACCTGCCGGGCAAAGCTCTGCTGGCAAAGCATATATAGTTCGTGTTGTGCTACGTTGCACTTAATAACTGCCGCGCGGGGGTATTCTATTCTTGCTGGGCTCAGTGCTCCCGATCTGTACCAGCGTTGCTTGGAATTCTTCCAAGGAGCTCTGGCGACTGGTGCATGCATGTTTCCTCAGGCAATGTAGTAAAATCAGGGCACATTTCTGCACCTAATGCTTCTTCTCTTGAGCTTGTAAGTTTCATCCATATTGGCAGCTGCATCTACTGTTAATTTCCATTGTTTTTTAAACCACATTCCTTTAAGTTGCTTCCAAATTAACGGCATACTTGTCTATGCAGAGTAGATATTTGCAGCTTAAGATGCAACTTTTTACTCTTTTTTCCCCGGAAAGTAGCTTGGTTAAATCTGGCAGCTTAGCCCTCTTGTGGACAGCATCTGGCAGCGGTTTCTGCATTGTTTCAAAAAAAAAATTAGCTGAGGTACAGCAGTGTACTTGTTATGGTAACTGTGATCTTAACTGAACCTTTATTATTTGGATGTTTTATTGCCCAATTTCGTTAACGCATTTGACTGGGGCTCTCTCATGTTTTGTGTAAAAAAGCACGCCCATGTGTGGCGATGCTCATTTAAGACCCTTTAGGTGATTGAAATTAATCCGAAGAGCTCCATGTAGTGTGCCTCATCACTCGATTGGGGACGAGGAAGAAACCAAACCAAAAGGACAGAGCGCGGAACTTCCTTCGCAGAAGTTCCGCGCTCGGTCCTGTTTGTTTCTTCCTCGTCCCATTGCTCTGGCACATGAAAACTACATGTAATGTATCTTGGCAGCAAATGTGGATAGTAAGGCAAAGTACAGTAAATCCCTGCTGTATTCCAGTAGCTACTTTGAGTTTTGTTCGTGTCCCAACAGCAGTGTTTTTTTTTCAGAGACTTCATTACTTCAAGTGCAGCTGTGGCAGATTCTGCATGTTACATATATGGCAAGCCAGCAAAACCTGGTGCGACTGCATATGGCTTCACAGGTTGCAACTATTGGCTTTATGTCTTTTCAAGCAGACTATGCATACAGTGCTACTAAGATCATGCTGGCACTCTACTCGTGCTCCTTCTGTCCATCTACACCATATGGCAGTAACCTGCAACAAAGGAGGGGTGCAGGAAACTATTGCAATTCAATTTCATGTGCCCAACATCTACCATATATATCTTAGCTGGCCTCAACCCTGATGAAAAAACCAGATGCAAGGGAACTTTGTGGAAATAGGAATTGAAGGCAAAGATATGGTGAGAGGCAGTTATGTGGAAACTGCCTGTGCCCAGACGAAGTGAAATGTCTGCCTTGCTAGGTGTATCCTCCAGAGAGCTGGCAATAGAAATTTTGTGCAATATATTGGATGACAGAACTGCAGGTGCAGCAGCCATGAAAGGAAGTTTAATGCCATAAAAAGCTCATTCTTAGCTACTTTTAGAACTTCTGCGGCTATCTAGAGAGTGTGGTCAAAGCTTTATCATTCTCCTGTTCTTCAGGAGCGTCCAAAGAGCTGGAAGTCGGTACGAGTACATTTCATAGTAGCGGTAAAAAAAAAGTGGATTGATGGGTATTTCCTGTGGTGGTAAAGCTCTTTTAAGCATTTATTACCACTCGTAACAGTGCAGCCAATATGTATAAGCACACATGTGAGTGACAAAAGCCCTATAACCTTCCTCCATGCTTTGGAAGTCTGAAAATTTTCTCCATACTGGAGATTGCCCAGCACACAGCCAGTTTTAACCCAGCAAAGAAATATTTAAGCTACGTTATACGACCCAGATTAGCATAAACTATACTTTAGAAGAAAATCGGCGACTGGCACCAAAATGCTTCCTAACAGTATTATTTTCGAGCTTATATGTGGTGTTTGGCTGCAGTAACAAGCATCCGTTACCCATATATTTGTTCAAGTACTTGGATTGCATTTCCTGCTTCATATAGCTCCTTTTAAATGTCCACTTTATTCAAAATGCAGCTTTCAGGGGAAGCTTTTTGCCACCCCAACAATTTTGCTGCAGTGAGGGCTTATTGTAAATCATTAACCATTACCTCTGTGCAGACTGCTATGTAGTAGACAAATATGCTGTTGCCTCATTTTTTCAGTGCCACTTGACATTTGCTATCTGATCAAATTTTCATAAATAGAAGCCCCTGACAAAAGTTTTTAAGGTTTTCTCTATCCTCTCAGCACCACGTTACCAAGCATGCTACAAGGGATTAATGCTCAAAGCAGTTCCCTCAATGCCATCCCTGTAGCATGTGCAGTGCGCCCTTCGGTGCTGTGTCCATCACATGATGCAATTCAGTTTTTGATTAGAACACGTTTGTGACATGGTTATAAATGCCACCTCCTTTTCATGCAAGGATGCTGGCGACATGCCTTTCACTTGGGCACATAACATTTCTGGCCAGTGTGCAAATGTCATGAAAAAGACGCGAGCATCAAACATATAAAGATCTTGCAGAAATGGTTCAGAGGAAATTTAAAGAGTTCTGACACAGAATCTCAAAGTTGAGGTATTTGTGTGGTTAATACTTTCCACTACGTATCAATATCGAATCCCTTAAATTGAATTTTATTTCCAATGACTGCAAGTGGCAAGCGTAGTGCCTTACAATATGGACATAAGTGCGATAAATTGGTGTTACTTGGTAATGAATTTTATTTCTGAAGACTGAATGACAAGAAAAGTGTTGTGTCTTGCAACCTGGATATAAAGATAGATCGGTGTTGGTCGGTAGATAGTGTGACATCTCTCAGCTTCTGAAACATTTAGCAAGGAGCACCGAAGCCTGCAATCCCAGCTCCTGGTGGTTTGTTTGAGGGGCATGGACACACATGACCAACAGCTAAGCCTTGGGTATACTTGTACCACATACTTGGTGCTCACCACTAGAAAAAGGACTAAGTCTTCATCAATACTTCAAAGATGCAACCCATATTAGAGACTAAGGGAAAAAGGAATGCAGTCACTGACCACGTCAAGAAGTCAAGATGTTTTGCAACTTCATAAAGCTTCTGTGACTGCATTCCTTAATCCAATGCCTGACCAGACGAGTTTTCGTCGAACCATTGATTATACTGGAGACTGCGAGCAGCATATGCCTCGACATTATATCACTTCAGCCCTATCTACTCTGAAATAATTTGTGCTGGTTGAGCTGTGATGGCATCAAAGTTCCCGTCACCTGTTCGAAGCTAACATGATGGGGCAATGCGTTCTGGATACACATCGGCTCAGCCCGTTCATCTGCTGCAAAAGAGAAATGCCTGTTGAGGGTATTGCATTAATCAAAAGCACAGCTTGGAGCTATAACAGCTGCACATCAAATGGAGTTCAGTGCAAGGATGACTCTATGCTGTATGCTCTATGCTGTGGAGGTTGAATTCATTTGGCAATGCCTTCTTTAAATATTTGGTAGTTACAAGTCTCTCCCGTAAACTAAATGTTGCTGTTTGAAGCAGCTGCATTTGTTCCTGTGTACCTGCCACACAAAAGCTGCCTATCAAAGAACAGAAATCTGGAGAATGTGCTAAAACCAGTGCAGAGTGCACTTAAAGCCTTCAAGTCAACTTTATGCAATGCACCTGAAAGCATCTACTTCAACCACTGGCCAATGCATGTTAACATTTGATAATGTGCCATGTACAAAAACTGCCAGACTTGTAGTAGCAAGTTGTCTCTGTACATCACAAAATCTTAGACATGTTCTGACAGCTCATGGAACCAACTGCAACTAGCAAAGTAGCTATGACCCCTAACCGATTTTGCACAGGAAAACTTCCATCAAGCTTCCATCTGCATGAAAGCCCACTGTGTAATCTAAATGTCTGCCAATTTGCAAAGGTGCAGATTGCCAATGCTACTGATTATCTGCAACAAGATGCTTGTTTGGCATTTAATGAAATAATGATAGTATGGCAATGTACTCTACACTGCATATTTCTCTTCGTCATCGATCAAATTTTTGTTGCATGTTCCCCCATTTCTGTACTGGGAGACACTGGTCTTCTCACTTCTACTGCACTCACCAGGCATGCACTAGTGCTCAGTGCATTAAAGTTTTTGCCCTGAAAGAGGCTTAAGGGCACAGTAATTAAAATGAGCTGTAAATACCACTACATGGCATAAATAATTAAATACAAATGATTTTGTAATGGCAATTTCAGCCTCTGTCAGTGCCAGCTTTGGAGTGCACTTCATCAAGTCACGGCCAACAAGGATTACCACATTCCCGACGACGTTGGAGTCACTGGCAAACACTCGTTCCTGTGAAACACTGGGTTCAGTGATGCCACAATAATTGGAGCAAGTGTACCTTTACACAAGCAGCTACTGAGACAATGTTCAAAATCAAATTATGTTCCCCTCAACACATGGAACTGAAACTTGCTAGAAGGAATCTTCATACGTTGAAAAAATCGTAGTTTGCATTTGGAATTTTGTTTTTGTACCCTTCAATATACGAAGCAGATAGAATGTCATCTCTGTGCAATATTTGATGATGAACAAGCCAGAGATCTTAGAAGAGCAATCACCTATAAGTGAGAAACATGCCCCTTGTGGCATTCGTACGAAGGTGCACAATGTAGATATAGTGCTTTCAGGAAATTGCACGTTATATATACTATTTACAAGACACGATGCATCTATGTGTGAACAAACTTTTATTTGTTCTTCCACAAAAATTTTTAAGAGGTGGACAACAATAGCTAAGCTAGCTAAGCTTAAGCCTAACATATTTATTTGGCACACTATGCATAAAACCAGCTAAAATTCCCAGCTGATTAGAAAAACTTGCCATGGAAACTGATCAATCATCTTGAATAAGGCACATTTCTAAATGTGAATTTATAAACTGCTCTTGTATGAAGTGCCCACAGACAGGACACTCAATGAGAGCTAAAACATTTCAGGCGCTCACATTTGCTGTGGCACCCACGTCTGTACGAGTGAGCGAAGATGACGATGACGTGCTTGCGTCATCCAGCTTTCCAATGCCCTTTCCTTTACTCCTTCACTGTCATATAAGCTGCTGTTATAACACAGTCATCATCGGACTCACTGTCAGAGCAGAGAATGTCCCTTATGAACTTCACTTCGGCAGCACTGCTTTTCCTGCTGGTTTGCTCTGCAGGCTGTGTTTTCTGGCCCAGAAAATCTTTCAATGTTGGCTGAGTTGGCAATGTTGGCAGGGTCCCGATGTCTGCCCCATCCATCAATTTAGGTTTCTTTGCAGCTTTACAAGAGAAAAAAAGATACATTTATAAAGCATTTCACTACAAAATAATGTCCGGTATCTACACTATGAAAGTTGGTAAGCAATATAGTTGTTGATGACCAAGCAAGAGAGCCAGGCATGCAGAAACAGTTTGCAGGAAAATACAAAAGCTCCCATTTCACAGTAAGCAAATGAAACAAAATGTGAGGCCAGCTCACCATTTTTAGCTGGCAAAGTACCATCCTTTTGCTTGCGCTTACTACTTTTGGGGTCTGGTTCACGTATTTTGATGAAGGTGCCACCACATTTGCGCTGGTGTTCAGCCCACCAGACATTCTTCTCAGATGGTGGCCGGTTCATGACTCGCTTGATAACGCCAAAGAATGGCATTAGATGTTTGCAAGGGCCATTACAGCGCCACCAGTGGGTACGGTAGTAGTCCGTCTCCTTATGAAAGTGGTGGAACACCTGGCCAGGTTAAAAAAACATGAAATCATGTGTTTATATTTTCACCATCTTTAGAACAACACAACAAGCACCAGAAAGCGGAACCTGGTACAACCTTTTGTATAGTCTTCATAATGTCTTCATTGTTTAACAGTGCATTAATGAATCTGCAGAAGCTACAGTAAAATAATGCAATGTTACCTGAAACTCAGCAATACTATACAGCACTAAACAAGGCTGGGCCACTTTCACATGTGACTGAATAACAACATTAGATAATGCATTCAAGTTGCTACAAAGGCAAATGTTACAACCAAGGCAGATGCATGAAACTAAATAGGCCAACTCACAGTGATGTTTGCTCCACTGGCTTTGTTAATACGATCCATGTGCTCATGAAATTCTGGTCCATGAGCCCTTTGACCCTGTGCACACACACACACAAAAAAAGCAATAAATTATTTATGCAGTGCCCCTGAAAGAGCTGCTACAACTGCCAGGATGTGGAAGCACTGAAACCATTTAACAAGTGCATTATAAAAGGTGATGGTCAATTGGAGATAAATCTGCAGTGCCCATGTATGCATGTGCATACACAAATTACTCCCAACCTACTGCCCACATTTCTAGTCATGCAAGCTTTAACAGTCAAATGCAATGCAACCAAAGAAAGGCATCAATGACAATGCTAAACTATGATAATATAGAAGCATGTCATCATTTGCATTGCAAACAGCTGATAGATTGTGCCCTACAGAACTGCACATTACAGTGCCTTTGTTGCAAATTCAGTAAACTATAGGACAGCGATATTTACATGAATAATCAATACTTCTCCCAGTAACAACTTTGTGATGAAAAAGCAATCACAGAGATAAAAAGAGGACACAGAGCCATATTTGCTGCTGCCAGAAGCTGGGTGAACAGCTTTCAGAGCACACAAGTGGTTACCACAGCTCAGAGTACCAAAGCCTACTGGACAGGAAAAGATAAGTCTCCCTGTTAACTCAGGAGAAATGCATGATCACACTACTGGCAAGCTAGACTGATATAGCCATATAAAGTGTACTATTTGTAGCAATACGAAAGCAAAACGTTAACTACATGCACATTATGCTTGAGAAAGCATTTAATCTTCACCTTGTAAATTGTAATGAAAGTGTTTTCTCAAGCGCTTTGCCATAAAATGCCTCTGCAAAAGGGCCACTCAACAAAATTAAGCATTTAACCGAATGTATGAGGTCATTTCTACCCAAATCAAAATTCATATAACTACCTTTCACCAGTGGGGAAAAAAGAAAGACAGGCAGACACAAAAGTATCACTGAAGAGAAAATATTAACCAAAAACTGTAGTTTCAAATGCTACTTCTAAAACCAAACTGCAAATAAATGACTCAATTCATCAAAAGCCCCATCTAATCTTTCGCATGAAGAGTGAAGGGATGACACAGGCGCTGTGGCTAGCCTGCTTGCAGCGTAGACATAGGCCATCAGTGTTTACATACACTGCCTGCATGCACTCTGTTAACACATGCCAACTCTTGCACATTTCACCTTTTTACTCTGTCATAAAGCACTGAACTGCTGTTAAGTCAACGCATGTGAGATATTATGGAAAGAAAAAAGCTAGAGAGTTGTACAATGGGAATTCACTCGCTTAGATTGCAACTCCCAGGGAACCAAGAATGCAATCAAGAATTTCAACTGCATATGCCAGTACCTTTTTACAGCCTCTGACAGATGCTTGAACCCATTGTTTCTCTTCAGCTGAGGTCAATATTGCAAGGGCATCCTCAAAATCACAGAGCTTTCCCAACTTTGAATATCCCAACCTACCAACAATTATACATTCATAAGCACTTGTCCCACACCCACCACCTACCTCCTCATATACAGGTGGTAGCATTTCTATCAGGTGATCAACTTGGTATGAATTAAGTTTTCAACATGCATGCATTAAAAATGTAAAAAAGAGAAAACAGAAGGGTACGATATGCAAACTCCATACAACGGACAGGCCCAAGCCACCCAGCCCAAGACACAGCAATATAAACTACACAGGAGTGACAGTGTAACATGATACAAGAGAAGCCAACAGTCCTTAAAAGCACCAGAAACAGGACCGTTTCTTCTAATGGTGGTGTCAATTAATGTGAGTGAGAAATGGCATCGCTATTGTGCTGTACAAGATGAGAAATGTGCAAAAAAAATTTGAAATCTACACAGCGTAGACATAGGCCATCAGTGTTTACATACACTGCCTGCATGCACTCTGTTAACACATGCCAACTCTTGCACATTTCACCTTTTTACTCTGTCATAAAGCACTGAACTGCTGTTAAGTCAACGCATGTGAGATATTATGGAAAGAAAAAAGCTAGAGAGTTGTACAATGGGAATTCACTCACTTAGATTGCAACTCCCAGGGAACCAAGAATGCGATCAAGAATTTCAACTGCATATGCCAGTACCTTTTTACAGCCTCTGACAGATGCTTGAACCCTTTGTTTCTCTTCAGCTGAGGTCAATATTGCAAGGGCATCCTCAAAATCACAGAGCTTTCCCAACTTTGAATATCCCAACCTACCAACAATTATACATTCATAAGCACTTGTCCCACACCCACCACCTACCTCCTCATATACAGGTGGTAGCATTTCTATCAGGTGATCAACTTGGTATGAATTAAGTTTTCAACATGCATGCATTAAAAATGTAAAAAAGAGAAAACAGAAGGGTACGATATGCAAACTCCATACAACGGACAGGCCCAAGCCACCCAGCCCAAGACACAGCAATATAAACTGCACAGGAGTGACAGTGTAACATGATACAAGAGAAGCCAACAGTCCTTAAAAGCACCAGAAACAGGACCGTTTCTTCTAATGGTGGTGTCAATTAATGTGAGTGAGAAATGGCATCGCTATTGTGCTGTACAAGATGAGAAATGTGCAAAAAAAATTTGAAATCTACACAGCAAATGTTCATGCTGTATCCCAACTCAGCATCAAACTTCAGTCGACGACTGATTTTTCGGATTCTCTAGGGACAACAAGATTGTCCAAAAAATAGGGCAGAAATGCGGCCCGCCGTATGCTGTCCAATGGCAGTGCACGTCAAAGATCCCCAGGAGGTCTAAATTATTCCGGAGCCCTCCACACAGCACCTCTTTCTCTCTCACTCCGACCTTCCTTCCTACCCTTGTGGCACGGTTTCGGTGTCCACCAGGATCTGACACTGTGACATTTCCTTTAAAGCCCAAAAAGAAATTTTTCTGAAAAATCAAATTTCACCGAAAAAATCACTATAACATTTCCAACATGCCCGAGGAAGGGGTAATGATGTGCACATTCTCAAGCTCCTCATGATTAAATCTCGGCACGCGTCGCGTACACAGACGATGGCGGGCACCCGCTTTCATGAGCTCTGCGAATGATGACCATACTGCCTCCGGCATATCGCCGATGAACGCACGGGTTGGTACAAAGTCTGAACGCGAAAGCGAAGCCGCCGCTGCAGGAACTGCATTGTGCCCGCAGTACGAAGGACCCACAACGTCAAGGCGAAGATGGCGAAATGATAACAACCGACAAACGACCGAAGCAATCACTCCATCAGTGTTGGTTTTTGTGGTTAGGCCTAACAACTACGTAGAGCCAAAATCAGCACCATAACCGGTGATATGCACGCTGCGGCAGCTTGCGCATAATGAGATGTGTATTGCCTGTCAACAAAACGCCAGTTGTTGACAGTTTTGGGATAGAAAAATCAGGGTTGCGCTGCATTTTGCTCCGGGTGCGCTCATATCGCTTTGAAATGCACCATCATTTTCTTACGCGTTCGCCGTCTTAATAACGCCGTATGCCATCCACGCGCTTCTCTGCCACCTCTTCCCGGGTTCGGGACGAAAGGCTCGGCATAGATGACTTTTGCGAGCTGTAACTACTGTACCAAATTTGAAGCAGTGGACAATGTCCAAGAACGGTATGAATTCGAAACCACACGGGCACAATGTGCCGACTCGCGGAGCATACTAGCCCCGCCATTTAGGCTTGAATTTCGTTTTGTTTTAACAAGTTTTCGATCTCCCGTGCGTGTTTGCTTTAACGTGGTTCCACTATATACATTAATTCATTATATGGCTTCTTGTGCATTGACTGTGAGTGCGAAAGAGGCTCGAGCAGTCAGTTGAGTGCATCCGAAATTTCAGATGCCCTTATACATTGGCTCTAAGTGCCATGTCGTGGTGCCACAAAAAAAGTCCGAATAATCAAGAGTCCAAATATTCGGTTGTTGACTGTAACTGCATATATGGCAGTGAGCAGTAAGAAGTGCAGATAGTAACGGAATACGAGTGACATGCATGCAGGCTGAACGGCAGGAACTGGAAGTGTGGGAATAAGGACAGCCTTTAATTTGAAACAGAAGGAATGCTACAGAAAACAAAACACACATGGCAACAAAAAGAAGCAGGAATCAAAATTCTACATGCTTGAAAGGCTTAAAAGAACTGGCATGCACGTTGACAACATTGCCATAAACAAGTGCAAGTGGCCATCTCATTCTTCCCTTCTGGAATATAGACAGATAGCCTTCTTTATTCTAGGCTTCTTTTTCCTGTGAACCCAGTGTTCGTTTTGAATAACGTTCTGCTATGGCAAAGATGCAAAATGTGCTCATACCATATCACAGAAGGTGAAAAAGTGCCCAAAAGTGAAATCGAATTGGCTCGCACTGACTTGTGGTGCCCTCTTTGCGCAGTGACACAAAATAGTCAAACTAGGCCCTCTGTGCACAGCTGCACAAGCTAGTGCTTGCAATGTGAGCGCAGCATGAGAGGTTGGTAGTTTAACACATGGGGAGAGAGGCTATGGCGATGGCCAAGTGATCTAAAGCAGCAGCAAGTGAAGCTAATCTGTTTGCGCTACCATGGATTCGAATCCCATTTAAGTTATAGGTACAGTAAGCTTTTTCACTTTCTTGGAGGCTTCAGAGACCAACACTGATGGACAGAAATCGCGGCAGTGGGGGTTCTAATGCTAACACATTAAAGAGGCTCTCAATAAAGTTGCGGTATGCTTGGGACGTTAAAGGATGCAGCTTCACAAGTATCCTCCAGCAAGAATTTTTTAAATGCGTTTTACAGAAGCTTGGATATTTGTAGTCAAAATCTGAATTTGAATGGCTTTTGAGCCTTTTCCTTTCCTCTCATCACTTTTTGCATATTGCGAGGTCGCTGCTCCTCTGCTGACCCCATCGCAAGCACGCATGGGAATTTCCCGGGAGGCAAGCTTCCTGATCTGCCACAGCGACGCAGCTCACTAGCCGCGACCATAGTAGCTGTGCGACGTCTGAAAGAATCTAACTAATAGCCATCTATTCTCCGGCATACGCAGGAGCGTGAAACAGAGGAGGGCGCAAGCATGAAAAGGTCGCCAGAAAGGGCTCACCAACTTTCGTGCAGGATTGTGGGTTCTTTGTGTATAAGTGTATTATTATATAAGGCATAAAGTGTTCATGACAACAAAATGCAGTGGTTGAGTGAGTTTATGTACTCTCCTCAGAAGATGTTTCAAAGCACCTTTGAAAGAAAACCACACAAGACCGGAACTAAACTCACAACTGCGAGGTTTCAATCTTGATGCACTACTGTTGCAACGAACAGCGGCAAAAGTGCACCTGAAAAAAGTATATTGCTGCTTTCGGGTATGTCATTCTTTAGAAGCACGAGCAAGTATGGAAGATGCATTGTCTGTTGTATGAAACTATGCCAACAGCCCAATCAAGAATAACTGTACGATTCGTGGCTACAGCAATGGAACAAATTGTGCTTAGTTGCACAAAGCACCAGTACAATCAGTAGTGCTGGACTGCAGGGTGGTGGTTCTGCATATCTTTCTGTAGCTTTGCATGTAATGATGCATTCCAAACTGAACGTGCAACACCTCACCTAACTATCCATTTTACTGCACTACTCTTGTGGTAACCTTGTCCACTAACACTCATATAAGAGAAAAGCATTCCTTCTTAAGTGCATCCACAAATTGAGCTCATGGAACATTTAGTTCATTAATTCAATTTCCATGGAAGTAGCAAATGAGTCACCAGCATGATGTGAAAACCAGAGATATGTTTATCATATGCCCGCACAAAGCATGATGAACTATGGTTATAATTATGCATAAAAGTGGTTTTTTTTCATTGTAAGTTTTGCACCACGTATGGTGTGCAGGGGCTGGCAAGTAAAAAAACAAGACAGAAGTGAGAGGATGTGCACTGTCCACTTTTTTTTCCAGCAATTTTTCCAGAAAGAAAAAAAAAAGCGAAAGAATGAAACAATAACACACCTTGGTCACTAAGAGGTAGGCATGGATCATCTCATGCTATAACAGAATAAAACACGTAAATTAGTATAACAATGCAAAACAGTCAAGCCCACTTGCAGTTGGCTCGACACAAACCTGACAGTCAATCAGATGGCGTTCGCTATAACCGAGTGGTGCGGCTCATTCTTTAGTTCATTCTATGAGATTACTTTTCATTGCCCTAATACATATTCTGACAGTAGCACCACCCTAGTTCGCAATAACCAAGCATTCGTTATATCTGCGGCCATTATAAGTAGGCTTGAGTGTATTTAAAGAATTTGGGGACTGCAACTGACAACACAACATTGCACTGCTACTCGGGAAGTTTCTGAATGTATATCTAGACAATAAGTCATGCACACATTTTGAAATCATGCACACATTTTGAAAGTTACACAGAATGGAGTCAAAGTCAACACAAATTAGCAGCTCGGTCACAGAAAAATATTACACAAGGAAGCAAGTGTGGTGCCTGACCATGTGAGCTGTCATGCCTGAAGCATACTTACATCATCACTTGTATTACTTACTTACAGCCATATTTAGCCATCATTTGTAAGCCTTTATATGGCAAAGTTAACATTGCCCCCTCTGTAACTATACACATCAATATATTACTAGGTACATGCTGCAGTGGCTCAGTGGCTAGGAACACTACCCCTGGCACAAAAAAATCAAGACTGAATCAATGCTTCAATAGAAGCAGAAACTCATCACCCAACCCTTGCTGGTTTTTTCTGAACATACCAAACAGTGCATACTTGAACAGCATGCCACATTATCAAAGCAAACAGGCTGTTAACAGTGTGTTGCTTAGTTGCTCCAAGTTTACAATCAAGCACGATGAAAAAACTGGGTTGCAGGGTCACTCATGTCTACACATCCTGATGGAGGCAAGTGCTCACCAGCAGTGTTTCCACCAGATCCTTTCTTGGCCGAAACTTCAGAAGGGGCTCGCTGAGTTTCACGGTGCACAGTCCACCATTCACTTTATATTCGCACAACCCAGAACAGCTGAAATGCATACACAAGGACGTTTCACTTCACCCTCTAGCCATCAAGGCAATGCAAAGGCTGAAATGCTTCGGCTGAGAAAATTGCTGCTGCTCTCAGTGACTTACATAGCTGGCGATAACGCCTACATTGAATAGCTAATTCAACTTCACCTGCAAGAATTGTTTAGGCAGAAAATAACTAAATGTGCATTAGCAGTTGTAAAGTCGTCCATAGACCTGTCTAGAGCGCCCAAACTCTGTGCCATCTGCACTGGATGGATGAAAAAATCTGAACCCTTTAAATCGGGCAGTGGTTCAAGCCACCTAGCCATGACTTGTGAAATTTTACTCTTGTCTTAATTTTAGCCATCAATCAGAAAACCTTCGCTTGGTTACTTCTACCTGCTTAAAATCCACTTTTCCTTCACTGTCCTCAAGCCCCATTGCTTTGAATAAATCAGCCCCGCTGCTTTGCACTGTAGGGCGAAGCCCTTTACAGAAAAGTATCAAGTGTTCAGTCATTTCCTCCTCCTCTCCGCATGCAACGCACGTGTCCATCTCGTGGTACCCGAATCTATATGTCCTAGTCTGCAAAACTCCCGTCCTGGCCTGATCACAGATATTTTCTTTTGCAATTTCCTGCTTAAAGATCCTGTACGTTCCCAGTGCCAATTTCGTCAGCATCCCTGTTTTCTACAGAGCTCTCTCTGTTTCTTTAACTTTTTTCCTAACAAATAATTGCCGATTTGCCCCCTACTACTGTCCAGATATTTGCTTGTCAATTTTCTAGTTTGCTTTCTCCATTTCGTGTCAACATTCCTTATGTACAGGTACCTGAAAACTTTCCTAGCCCACTGCTTTTCCCCCATTTTTCTCAATCACTCCTCAAATGCTATCTTACTGCTAGCCTCTCTGCTCTCAAACGACGCCCATCCCATATCATCCTGTACCCCCCAATTTGGTGTATAGTCATGTGCTCCCAAAGCTAGCCTCCCTACGCAGCGTTGTTTGATTTCTCACCTTGCTTGAAAATCTGGTCTCATGCACAGGGCCGCACCGACGAATGTCAGACTAGGAACCATCATCCCTTTCCAGGTCCCCCTTACCACTTCATGCCTCTTGTAATTCCACATTTTTCATGACAGCTAAATTCCTATTAGCTTTATTCATGACATATTTTTCATGCTCAGTCAGATACTCAGCAATGCTATTTATCCGCACCCCAAGATACTTGTACTCATCCACTACTTCTAGCATGAACTTTTGTATTCTATGCTCGCTGCCCTCATCACTAAATGTCATTACAGATTTTTCCTTACTAAACTTGAAACCTAATCTGTCTCCCTCTGTACCATAAAAGTCTATAAACTTCTGCAAAGCTTCCTTGTTGCCAGCCATTAGCACATTATCATCCACGTAAATTAGTCCTGGTAATGACTGTTTAATCCATTCTCCTTGACTCCAAAAAAAAAGGTTGACTAGTCCGCTCCTCTCCAGTTTGGTGTCTAACCCTTGCAGGTACAACATGAACAACAAAGGAGACAGAGGACATCCTTGCCTAAGCCCCCACTGTATCTCTAGGCTCTGATACATTTTTTTCCCATTTTATAAGCACTCTGTTACCCTTATATATATATATATCTTTTAAAAGATTAATTACTCCATCTTCAACATCCAATGTGTCCAGTATGTCCCACAAATCCTCTTGAATACTGTTGTCGTAGGCTCCCCTAATATCCAGAAGTGCTAGCTGCAGCGCACAGAGCGGCTGCAGCTAGCAGCAGCGCTTGATTCGAGATAGCGCATGTCTGATGCTCAGACCATAATCAGATATGCGTTATCTGGAACAAGGCACTGCTGCTAGACATCGCTCTGTGCGCTGCAGAGTGCAGACAGCACGCAGTTCGAGCGCTCGACAGGTATGTTGATGACTCTACAGTCTGTGCAAAGTGTAGAAGACAAATGTTAAGGACCTTCAGATTTAAATAAGTACTAATAATGGACAATGAATTTGTACATTATCAGTACTTCAGTATGGGTGCAAAAGTGAAAGCTTGTTGAACAATGTCAACAGAAATTTATGGAAGTACTAGCTTCTAAAAAAATCTTTAAATAATGCAAATTAGCCATATTAGAGCACAACACCCTCACAACAAAATTGCAACTTTGGTATTTGAGTTTAGTAAAGTCAAACAATCGAGTGCTCACAGCATCCACACGGCACATGCAAACCTAAATAATGCAGAAATTCATCTAAGCATAAAAAAAAGTCATGCTCACAGGACCATGCGCCGGCTCCAGCGCACTTCAACCTCGTTCAGCTTGCCATAAAAGTAGGCCTCATTAAATTCATCAAAAAGCCTGTGCACATCTGGGTTTGGGTCGTGTAGCTCCCAAAATTCATCCACCACTGAGAGGTCTTTTCGTGATGAGTGAGATACCTGCAAACCAGCACATCACAGACAATCAGACTAAATGAAAAAAATCCAATTTCATTATAACAGCACTAAAAATGGCAAGCAAGTTGGTATGGTTACAGTTAACAGCACGAAAGGATGGAACACACTAAATGAAACACAGCTAAGCGCCGACCTTCAAGTGAAGCTTGAAGCAACGCAACAGTTGTTGAAACAAAGAAGTGTACGTGGTCAAACAGTGGGCGAAAAAAAAAAAAGTGGCATAGCATCGCATCTCCAGAATTTTTTTTTACTGTACAGCCATGCTACGTGACTAACAATTTTGCTTGACTCACAATTTTATTAGTAATGCTACAACACTTAACGGTTTGTGGGAACAGGGCAGAGAAACAAGTGCATGACACACCGCAGCGTCTCATGCATGCGAGTTGTTTCCCTGCGTCCCTGTCCTGTTTTTACATAGCTAAATGTTTGTAACACGTCCTGCTCAGTTTAGGCCTATTCCACTCTCAGTATAACAAAAGGTGATTAGAAACGCTCATCACTTTGTGGGAACAGGGCAGAGAAACACACTGTGTTCATGGTGGGTGAACAGCGCAACAAAGGCAAGAGCTGACTAGCAACTGAGTTTATTGAAGAATTAAAAGTGGTAATATATAGTGAACGTAAACAATAAAATATATTTAAAAATGCAAATGCGAATTACCGCTGTACAAGAAAGCAGTGCTCTTCTACCATAAGAACAAGGGGACCCTAGAAATCATGGAAGCATATCACATTTATAATCTAGGAGAAAAGTGCATCAGCAATCCTTCTGTGACATTAAGTGGCAAGAAAATTCAATATCTGGACTTGCACATGGCATAAGTTGTTTACCCCCTTTTGTCGTTTTTTTATATTTTATTGTTTACGTTCACTATATATTACCACTTTGTTCTTCAATAAACTCAGTTGCTAGTCAGCGCTTGTCTTGCCTTTGTCCCGCCTTTGTTGCGCTGTTCACCCACCATGAATGCTTATTAACTCGCCCAATCTCAGCTTTACTCAAACACAATGTGCACAAGACACGAAGCAGCGCTGCGTCTTGTGCATGTAAATTGCGTTTTCCTCCGTTCTTGTCGCGTTTTCCCATTGTTAAACGTTTCTAATACGTCTTGCTCAGTTAAGGACTGTTCCACTCTCGGTCTAACAAAAGGTAAACTCCGATCTGCCTGCCGTCCACAACACTTGTCCACCGCAGTAACACACGCTGAACGACTAATTGTCAAACGCTTTCAGTGGTTTTGACATGTGTGCTTCGGACATGACAGCAAAAACAAAACATCAAAATCTATACATACATTAGACACACAGTACGGTTAACGTTCTGCTCGTATGTACTATCGCGATTTAAAGAGATGCGAACGCGGCGCCTACGCGTTCCGAATTTCTTTTGATCGCGCTTTTACCAGACAGGCAAAAAAAAAGACGTTAGAGTCGCCCTAGAATGCATCACAGACCACAGACGACTCTAGTGTCTTTGTAAAAGCGTGATGAAAAGAAATGCGAACAGCGGTGTGTCTAGTCTCCGCTTTGTTCGCGTTTCTTTCCATCGCGCCTGTATTTGGTTTCACGTGCAAAAGTACTGCCGACACTAAAACCTGCACATACCACAGATGTCCCTGCCGGCTTCTCGATGCTGGATTCATTCAATTTCGGCAAACTCTCGTGATACTCATATTCTTCGGTCATTCCCAGCGCAAGCTCCGGGCTCAAAAGAGTCTCTTCATCTGCACTGGTCATGCTCATTGTCGAAATGCTGGTCGACAGAAACGCTACACGCTTCACAGAAGCCAACAATTGCTGTTAATACAATCGGCCGTGAATTTCGCAGACAGCACCAGCGCGCGGCGCGCTACAATAGAGCCGACAAACTACGCGCAACAGCACGTTTGCCTTTCAAAAAACTTGCTGACTGTGCGCGCGAATAATGGCAGAGCCAAGAACCGGCGCGCGCGAATAATGGCAGAGCCAAGAACCGGCCGTTTTCTTTGTCAAACGCCTTCAGTCCGTCCCCAGCAGTCCCTAGCTCTGGGGCCTCCCTAGAATTACCTGTCCCTAGCAACATTTGTTTGTTGCTAGGATCAACGTTTATAGATATACTTGAGTTTCGAAACTCCCACGCTGGAGCCGGGCGCGATTTGTCCCTAGGGAGTGTGAGGGCGCTGCGGTCGCCGGTTGCGCCAACGTTTGGCTTGCGGCGCGTGCGTGGGTGATTTTTTTTTTTTCGTGTTGCTGCTTTTTTTTTGCGTGTTTGTGTCGCTTTAGTTTTCATTTAGTTGAACGTGCGACTACTTCGTGAATATCGTTAAATGTCAGCCGTTTGCTGTAACGGAGTGAGAAGCGAGTGATTTGGACGCTGCAAGAAGTCGTCGATTTCCACGGCCTGCTGCTGCCGTCCAGCCGTTTTTTCCACCAAGAGCTGCACTCATCTACCTGTTTTGCCTTTTAACTTCAACTGCGTTGAAATTCAGCCAGCATGCCGACCTGCTGCTTCGTGCCTGGTTGTACGAGTGGGTACCGAAGCAACCCAGAAAAGAGAAACTTTTTTGCTCCACCATCGGACCCGCTGCTTCGAGAGAGGTGGGCTAGAGCGATCCCCTGCGCTGACAAGCTACTCAGCAAAACATGCAAAGTGTGCGACGTTCATTTCCAGCCGTCAGACATCGTCAAAACATTCGGGCACAACATCAACGGTGAGGTTGTTCTCGAATGGTGCCATTCCCATTCTGTTTCCCAATTTGCCCAGTTACCTGTCTTCTGCAACCGAAAGGCGGCGATCACCGAAGAAGAGAGGCGAAACTGCTAGGGGTGCACAGCTGGCTTGTCAGGTCACTCACAAAGAATCACAAGAGCTGCCGGGTGATTTCGATAGCACTGAAATTGCAAACGTCACCGAGAATGGTGAGTCGCTGCAACTGCCTCGAAACTGGCAATATTCAGCTCTGGTGGAGGAACCTGGTGATCGTCAGCAAGCAGTTTTCTACGAATCAAGACTGAAAACAGGTGTGTTCTCCATCCACAAAAGCGTTGTGGTAAGGGAGGACCGTACATATATTATTTCGTTATTTCAGGGAACGGGAAACTATTACAAAGATCGCTTGTCGATGTGCAGATGCTCTCGCCTATAGACAGACGTGGAAGCGACAGTGCAAATTGTGAAAATGGCACCAACACGGTTGGCTGCTCACATCACTGTGAGGAATTTACTGCTGAAGTGATCCATTTTTATTTAGTCACTCGTATGCACTGCTTTGCAAGAGCAAAGTGCCAAGAGAATGACTCTGCAGTGAAGGCACAAAGAGAGAGGAAAAAGGCAAAGCTCGTCTAAGAATCCTCAAAGCCTGTTCTTTTCAGCAAATGTGTTAATAAAGTGTTTTTGTTTTTGAATATCATTCACCCAGCTCTTGTTGTCGTGTTTCTTGGTACATTGCGTATATTATGTACATTGGTGTTGTAAAGTGTGGTTAAGGCTGCACAGTAAAGACTACAGAACGAAGGTGGGCTGCGGAGGTCGTCAGCTGCAAAACATTCCATTTCGCCGACTTGCACCTCGCCCTGAGCGCCTTGAAGTTGCGCGCGCTTGCGGTCAATGCAAAGGGAAGGCGAATGGTGCTCGGTATCAGTACGAAATTTTCGTTGCGCATTTCTTCAGGTAAGCGGGAATGGATGCAACAAGCGCTGCATTTGGAAGTAACATAATTTGAGGCGCACTACTAGCCACAAGAACGTAACTTTAAAGATTGTAGAAAAGAAAACGGACGCAGTCAAGTACGCCATCCTACGCAGGCGCGACGCGCTCAATGAGGGGCACGGCTTTTAGCGACGATAAAACGCTAACCTACCGCGGCTTTGAAGTCGCATGACAGTTGTTCTGCAATAGGCGACTATTCGTATCGTCGCATGTTCATACATAACCGCTCCTTCAATAGCCACTGCGCTGGAAAACGCACCGAGCGCACTCCACTAAGACGAAGAAGAAAAGCTCGAACTTTTCGCTGCATGATAAAATTTTTGCAAATCGAAATGGTTAGCGAACAAAAGTCCGTTGTACAAGCAATCTAGCAGCGCCCTGCACAGGCAAAACATTGGAAGCTAGCAGACGACGCTTGCTTCCATAGCGCAACCTTCGACCGCAGCGCCGCGGTGGCAGGAACCGCGGCGGACCGGCTCCTGCCAATGGGCGCGGCGGAGAGTTTCGAAACTCAAGTATATCTATCAACGTTGGCTAGGATTGCAACACAAAGCTTATGAATTTTGTTGTGTGCCAAAAGCAGCGGCGTACCGTGCGCATGTGTTGGCAACTGTGGACACAAGCAAAATATACTGGTTAGGCTGCGTTCCAATACTCTAGACGTCTAACAAGACGTCTAGTGTGACGTCTAGGAAGCAGTCTACATGTACATGTATTGGAACTTGTCTACTGCTCGCGCCGCCTCGCGGCATAATAATGTAACTAAAGCTTATGAACAGTTGTACTACTGTTTTTCACAAACTGAGCAATAACGATAATTGAAAACGTGTTTTCAACAAGTTTACACATTTCTTCTGCAATTACTTTGCGCGTAAACCGGACTGGTGGATGTGCCTATCGGTCAGTCTACTTGTAGCAGACAGGGCCGCTCTCCAAAGACGACGCTAAAGAGATATGCGATTATTCTTTTATTATTCATGCTAAACTGTACATGCTCCTCGAACGTGCTCGTCCAGACGGTCCTGTAAGCATAAGAAAGAATACGAAAGACTGTAATCAGTATGCGCGAAATGCGATACGGCTAATATACACTGCAACAGGAAAACACATACGTGACATTGAACCTGCTGTCTGCCGTACGTGGCACTCGGAGACAGCGAGAGACCTAAATACAGCAGCGATCATTAATCCTGCAAAGACTAAAATCAATTCGCAACATGCCGGTGTATTTGTTCTGTGAGTGTAGAGATAAAAAAGAATGCACGCGAAAGAGTTGATGCAACTAATACAGCAACAGAACACATTTGTTAACCGTCACGCCAGCCGTCCTAACGCCCGTCGAGGAAACCAACGACAGCGACGAGCATTAATCTCTAAAATAAAGGTGCTAATTAAGATCCGGCATCGTCAGATGCCGGATCACGTAAACAGACCTACAGCGTCCGCTGCTGTAGCAAAGCTCTCAACTGCACGAGTTTCTCCTGCGTGATTCACTGCTAGGAATCGCACGTCCACGAAGATTAATTAGCCACTAGTTTGCATACCAAATAACATAATGGAATGACTCACATTTTTCCTTTCCTATACTCGGTGTACAGTCCGACGCCCGCAAGAGCACGACTCGCTCATCCGCGTACATCAGCTCCGCCATCTTTAGACAGCAAGTTAGCCTGCATCGATGTGGACTTCGGAGAAGCAGTCTTATGAGACTGCTTCGCCGAGAAATGGAACGCGTCCCAAGATGGCGGCCGTCCGGCTAGACGTCTAAGTAGCCGTCTACTTGGGACTATTGGAACGCAGCCTTAGTGTGCGCAGCGCGCGCGTTTCTAACGGGAGGGCGAGGCCCCCGCCACCCCCGCCGCGATGACTGCGCGGAGAGGCCGCAAGGGGCGCTGCCGGTCGAGTGGGTGCGCCTGTCGTCTGCTGTCGCGCCGATGCCGCAGCCTCGCGCGATTGCTTAGGACGTGTGAAATCAATGTTTGACAGGCATCATCTCTTGGATTGTGAAGCTGGAAGACGCTAAACGTGAGCAAAAACGTCCTGAGATGTTAAAGGCTATGAGGCAATACAAAGAGAGGACGTGTTTTGTTCCGTTCTGTCGAAGCGGTTATCGGTCTAACAAAGAAAAGGTGTCTTTGTTCACTGCACCGGCGGACCCAGCACGGCTTGCTGAATGGAAAAATAGGATCAAGAGGGCAGACAGAAGGCTGACACTGAAGGCTGTCGTGTGCGAAAAACATTTTGAGAATGAATGTATCGAAAGATCTTTTAAAATTGCGGTGAACGGCGTCTTGAACGAACTCGCCCGAGAGAAACCACGCCTGAAGCCCGATGCTGTCCCTACAGTATTTGAAAATTACCCAGCTCATCTTGTGCCTAAAAAGACGGTGAAAAGGAAGGTGCGAATCCTTTGCGACCAAAGACCGGCGCCTAAAAAACGGAAGCGAAATGTCGAGCTGGTGGAACACGAGTTGCACTATGCAGTCGACGGTGGTGATACATGGGTTGACTCTCACTGCGTCTCTCGTGGAGGCGCATCGGAGGAACTCCAGAAGCCTTCCGATTCCGAGCATACAGACATTGCTACAGGACCAGTGTGTGATAGCGAAGCGATACTGCAGATGAAAAATTAAAAAAAAATTACATTACCTAGACGCATGGCAGCGGCATGCAGAACCAGCCGGGGGCGGATTTCTTACTGAAAACACGGCTTGTGGACTGAGGTTTACGATAAGCAGTACATTATACTTGCTATCTTACCTTAGCTCCACTGTAGGATACAACTACTTCTTCACATCGCGTTTGAGTCAGGACAAACTGGAAAACGTTTTCGGCATTATATAAGGCAGTCATCCGGTTGTAACGACCACCCTACCGTGTCACAGTTTCTGGTGACTGTTAACTTAATGTCGTTTTATAACCTGGCAAAACCACTTAGAGGTACGAACTGCTAACCAGATGTTATGAAAGCACTCTTGAGTGAAGCGCCTGTGTCACAGTCTAGCACGAAGGCAGCGCCGCTTTTGAACATTATTGATGATTTATTTGACCATGGAAATGTTGATGAAGTCGAGGAGGCAATTGATAGTGTCCTGTTCAGATATGACCATGCCGGGTACGTAGAAAGGAAAAGTAACGCTGGCTTGATCTACTATGCTGCTGGATAATGTGGCGAGAAAGACAATCGCAAAAAACGCATGCCCGCAGTGTGCATCTTGCCTTTGTGTGACACCAAATGACGCAAACATAGATGACAGTTCTCACTTCACGGCTCATTTTGACAACGGTGGGCTTGTTTACCCTAGTTCCGCCCTGTCCACTGCAGTCAAGCTAATCGAGGACGAATTCACCGCCTTCTTCAGCAGAAATGTTCTTCATAAACAGAGTTTGCTAGATTTCGCCAAGTGCTTACGTTCAGTCTCACTGTCGCAGCTTTTCTGCTCTAGCCATGAGAAGGAAAATTTGTCCGAAGTGGTCAACTTTTATGCCTTGTTAAGGTTGATTTTTTGTTAAGGGCCTGAACAAGGAAAGAGAAGGTCAAAGGCAGCGACAAAAAGTCCTTAAGTTGCGCCACTGTCAGTAGCGTGAAGTATGAATATTTCTATATACTTTGTACTCTTTATGTGGCACTTGATTTGTTATATAATACTGTACACTTTTGTGTGAATAAATTACGTACGTACTTTACGTTTCATGTGTGCAGTAAATGGAGAGTACCAGATTTTTGTTTTCATATTTTTATGTTTTCAGATATTCGTAGATCTTGTGCACGTAATCACCACTGGCTAGACTCGATCCGACAGAGTGCTTAAACAGTGGTGTAAAATACAACTATTTAGAAGCTTGTTTATTCTGAGTGGAAATGAGAAACAGGTTAAACTGCTGACATCCTTTGGGTATGCCAGTCTTCACGTGCGGCATCGAGCTTCAGTTCTCAACATCTTGCTATCTGGTAAGTGGGCTAGTTGAATTATAAGGAAGCTGTTGAGATCGGTGGAGTTATTATAAATCGGGGTCGCAATATTCTGGGGTAGGCCCCTCATGTGAAAGAATTAAGAAAATACTTGTTTTTAATGTTCTGCATTGTGAAGCACAGCTGTTACAAGATTTTTAACGGAAATATTATTACCTTAACGTATGTCACTATAGTAGTTTTTTAAAAGCAATGTAAGTTTTGTGCATTTTTTAAATGCTCTTATTGAAGAAATTTTCATTAAGTTCATTATACGCCTTCAACAAAATCAACCCAAGGTCATTTCCAAATATCAGCGTGTATTGAAAATTAATCGAGGGTGGCGCATTAAACTTCAATGCCATAAAGTTCTCGATATCAACGTTTTAATTTCCAGTGCAATAAACATCTCGCACGCTCCTTCAGCTAGTGTGCAGTTTATTGCTTAACCTTATTGTCATTCTTTATTTTGACTTCAGTATGGTCGAGTGAAGGCTATGTGGTAAGGGCATTTGGACTTTCTGAAATAATATTGCTCTTGAGAGCTTAGTAAATAAAAAAATCGGTTACATGGTTAGTATCGAGTTTTTTGCGGGCGAAAGCAAACTGCTAGAATGCGTCAACAAATTGATCTATATTTGGTATTGCAAAATGTGCGCACTGTAAACGAGCTCGCGTAGTTCTTATATTACGAAACATTTTTTTTAAATAGCGCTCCGAATACAAAAAAATAGTTTGCTTCGCGCTGCTCCGAGCGCGCGTCTCACGGCGCAAATTGAACGCAGATGCACCCACCCGGACAACAGCGCACCAAGCGGGCGCCGCCGGAAATCATCGACATCGGGACCTTCGCCTAGCCCGCGCTTGCCACGCTAGCCAGTATATTTATAGTATTGACGCTGTGTGTGTGTGTTGTGCCGGCGGCATGGCTTCCATGTTGTGTGTCAGTATTGTACCATGTTCTTAGTTGTGCAATAAATAAAGTGCAGACACAACAAATGGCGACGAGGACCGGATCAAGAACGCTCCAAGAACGGCCTGAAGATCACCGTATCAAGCGACAGTAACTGGCAGCCGCAAGAAGAGCATTGACAAACACGAAGTGTCAGGCCTAACTCTGCGAGCCCTACACTGGGCGGGAGAACAATGGCAGCTCAAGCAGCGCTAATCGGTAAGCTCGACAGTTTCGATGACACTGTTGAAGACTGGTCGTCGTATATAGAAAGGGCGGACGAATACTTCGCGCTCAACAGCTTACCGGAAGAGAAGGTAGCGGCTATAATTACAAGCATGGGAGCGAAAACTTACGCTATCCTTCGCAAGCTGACCGCGCCGAACAAACCCTCAGAGAAAACGTACGCAGACATTAAAAAGTACCTGGGGGACTAGTTTTCACCTGTGCCTCTTGAAATGTCTGAGCGACATCAGTTCTACAAAAGACTTCAGAGCAAAGGTGAGTCTGCTAACGAGTATATGGCAGAACTGCGGCGGCTTTCACAGAACTGCTACTTTGGGTCACTTTTGGACCAGGCACTGCGGGATAAATTTGTGTGCGGTCTTCGCTACGTGCAAGTCCAGCAGAGATTGCTAACCGCAAAAAAGGTTACGGTAGAGCACGCCCTTGACGAAGCAGTAGCACATGAACTTGCCGTGAAGGGCATCGCCGAATTCAAAAGCAGGGAAGAAGTGCCGACATCCGTGGCTCATGTCGAGAAGGAAGCACGACGATGTTACAGGTGTGACCGCAAGGGGCATCCACCGTCGAAATGCAAGTTTCTCACAAGTGTTTGCCACAAGTGCAATAAAGTTGGCCACATAAGTACCGCGTGTAAAAGCAAGTCAAGTGACGCCAATAGAGCACCACGCCGATCAAGCCTTACTTACAAGAATAGGCAGGCTTCAAAAAGTCAAGTGCATGCCATTGAACAAGACAGTGATGCATTTGAACTTCTGGCACATGTCGACGATGAGAACAAAAGCAGTCCGATCTGGCTGAAGCCACAGATTGAAGGGTACACATTGGAAATGGAGATGGACACTGGATCCAAGTGTTCTTTTGTGCCAAGAACCACGTACGAAGCGCATCTCTCATCTGCCTTTGGAGGCAACTTCAGTACGGTTCAAGACGCTGACTGGTCAAGCCTTCAGCCCTAACGGTGTGGCAACAGCCAATGTCACGTTTGGGAAGTCAACGCAACGCGTGCAGTTCTTTGTAGTCGACACTCCAGGACCTCCGCTCTTTGGAAGAGACTGGATTAATCGTTTCAACCTTCTCGAGCTGAGCAGTGTATTGAGGATCGACAACCAACTGGGGCCACGTGCAGATCAACTGAACAAGATCCTCGCAGAACACAGGGACGTCTTTGATGATAGCATTGGAAAGCTCAAGCACATCAAACTGAAACTGCGTCTTCAAAGTGGTGTGCAACCGAAGTTCTGCAGGCCATGACAAGTGCCCTATGCCTTGAAGGAGAAAGTGAACACTGAGCTTGAGCGATTGGAAGCAGTCAGCATCCTAACAAAAGTGAATCACAGTGATTGGGCCACGCCCATAGTGCCTGTAGTGAAAGCAAATGGAACTGTCCGCATATGTGGAGACTTCAAAACCACAATCAACCCTCACTTGGTGGTGGACCAGTATCCCTTACCCCGCATTGAGGACATCTTTGCAAAGTTAGCAGGAAGACAGAAGTTTTCAAAAATAGATCTGAGACAAGCCTACCTACAAATGAAAGTAGACTATGAGTCCAAGCCGCTCTTGACCATCAACACAGAAAAAGGGCTGTATCAGTACAACAGAATGATTTTTGGCATCTCTCCTGCGCCAGCTGTGTGGCAGAGAACAATAGATCAAATCCTGCAGAGAATCCCAATGTGCCACGCTACTCAAGATGACATTCTTGTCACTGGTGAGTCAGAAGATTCTCATCTCAAGAACCTAGAGCTAGTGCTCAGAAGACTGCAAGAGTATGGGCTGAGAGCTAACCTCCAGAAATGTTCGTTCTTTGAAGACTCTGTAACATACTGTGGTTACAAGCTCGATGGAACCGGGTTACACAAGACAGAGGACAAGATCAAGGCAGTGATACGTGCTCCTACGCCAAAGTCCACATCTGAGTTGAGGTCATTCCTTGGCCTTGTGAACTATTACGGGAAGTTTATTCCAGACAGTGCTAATCTTCTCAGACCACTGCATGCACTTCTGGAGAAATCACCATGGAAGTGGACAAAAGAATTAAAGGTGGCATTTCAGCGAGCAAAGAAGATTATAGCCTCAGAAACTGTCCTTGTGTACTACAACCCGAACCTGGAAGTACGTCTAGCATGTGATGCTTGCCCCCACGGACTCGGAGCAGTCCTTTCGCACAAAATGCCTAATGGGAGTGAAAGACCCATTGCATTTGCATCTCGAACCTTGAAGGCTTCGGAAAAGCAGTACTCTCAGATAGATAAAGAAGCACTAGCCATTGTCTGGGGTATACAAAAGTTCTATGCATACCTGTATGGAAGACACTTCAAGCTGATAACAGATCATCAGCCTCTGACACATCTTTGGCCCAACCAGCAGTGTTCCTGCGATGCAAGCAGCACACATTCAACGTTATGCCTTGTTTCTAGCTGGGCTCGACTACGAGATACAGCACCGCAAGTCATCGGATAATGCCAATGCAGATACATTGTCACGCCTTCCTCTTCCAGACAGTCCTGAAGACAAACCAGATGAAGCTGAACTTTTCTACCTGAACCAAATGGAGCAGCTACCTGTAACAGCTCATCAAGTCAGACAAGCCACAGAGCATGACCTTCTGCTATCAAGAGTTCACTACCATGTTGTGAAAGGGTGGGACTCGGGCAAACAAGACAACGAAATCCTTCCATTCTACAGGCGTAGAGATGAACTCTCTTTACACCACGGCATCATTGTTTGGGGCATAAGAACTGTCATTCCAGCTGTATAGCGAGAAGCAGTCATCAACGACCTGCACTCTGGACATCAAGGCACTGTGAAAATGAAAGCGCTTGCACGTTCGTTTGTGTGGTGGCCATCTGTTGACACCGATATCGAAGCCATCACTAAAAAATGTGCAGGGTGCTCCAGCGAGACCAACATGCCACCAAAGGTCTCTCTGCACCCATGGGAAGTGCTGAGTTGACCATGGCGCCGAGTTCATTTAGACTTTGCAGGGCCATTCCTGGGTAAAATGTTTCCTATTGCTGTTGACTCATTCTCAAAATGGCCTGAAATACATATGATGAGTTCAACTACGGCAGAGCACACCATGGATGCACTGTGCGTTATGTTTGCATCTCATGGCATTCCAGAACGCATTGTCATGGACAATGGTCCTCAATTTACATCGGAAGAGCTTCGGACCTTTCTGATGCAGATTGGTGTGCGACACACATTTAGCGCGCCATATCACCCGGTGACGAACGGTCTTGCAGAAAGGTTCGTGCAGTCCTTCAAGCACAGTATGAAGGCCATGAAAGGAGAGGGATCCATCATCAAGAAGTTGACAAACTTCCTTTTGGCACACCGTACGGCACCCCACTGTGCTACTGGTGAGACACCAGCAAACCTTTATCCCGGGCGCGAGCTACGCACTCGACTGGCACTATTACGCCCACAACCCAGTGGACGTACGTATGAGAAACAAGGGTCATCTCAACCAAGTAAGCCTCAGCGCTCCTTTTTTGAGGGGGAAGTAGTTTCTGTGCGCTCCTATATGCAGGGAAGGACGCTAGAATTCTTAAACCACAATGGGATCAAGTTATATGTGTACACATTTAAGGCTTGCCTCACATGTGACTATATCTGGAGATCTTCCTGTCAGCGTATGGATGCCGTAAGAAACTGGAAAGAATAGAGCAGGCTGCCTCACAAAGAAACAAGTTAGTGACACTAAGGATAAGCTGAAGTACAGATTTGGCAGATAGTAACCCTCTCAACTGCTTTATGCATTCATAGATGTTTCAACACTTCTTAGTTGTTCTTCTTTAAAAACTTTTTTGCTGCTTATTTTTCTTATATATTTGGCTGTGCAATGAACTAGAATAAGTAAATTTGTCATGCTGCAGTTCCATAAAGATGTCTGCATAAAGACAATTTTTTTCAGTCATTCCAACATACTTTACAATTGGTAATTACACACCTTGCCTTTATGTACATGAACAGTAATTTCCCTCTTAGTGAACTATTTTAAAGTTGCACTGCTGGCCTTGTATGTACATTTAGCAAAATTCAATCTGTTTTAACACATTCATTAGGGCCCACTTTCAGGGCCGTCACACGGAATTCGTACTCGATGAAAAAGTAGTCTGTTATTCGAGTAATAAAAGGAGCTAAATCGCAAGCCGAAATTACAAGGTCAGGAATTTTGCTGCCTGTAGTTTGTTTGAGATAGTGAAACTTTAAAAAGCTGATTTCCTTGACTGTTGATTCGTCAGCGGAGCAATGCAAGATGCTGCAGACCATGGCTCATTGTTACTAAGTGCAATTTTTTAAAGTTTTATCGTGCTGTAATATTCTATTCTTATCTGCTGTTTTCTTCTGGAAAAGTAGTCTCATGGGACGCAGAGAATTTGAAGTTGGCTTGTATTGATTAATGCCACCTTCTAATCACAACACTTCTCTTCAAACTTAGAAAAAAGCAAGAACTGAAATATAGGCATCATTGCTACAGGCCAACTTCACAAGTGCAGGTGAGATGACATCACCAAAATAACACTCTCTATGAAGCTGACAAATGCCCATGAAGGTTACACATCTGAGTATTGAAGCAAGTGTCATTTCCAAATGCTAGCGCACTTTCATTACACAACGAAGACTGAATAAGGCAGCCTGAATTTTGCAAGTTAAAGACAACTTTTACTTGGTAGCACCAGAGGCAGGCAAATCGTTTCGGTATCCTTGGTCTGGAGGTGTCCGTGTGGTTTCATTTTTGATGTGCCATGATTTACAAGTGTGGAGCAGCAGTTAACCCCTTTCTAAGTGCTCCTCGGACAAAGTTTGTCAGTGCAGTAAAACATCGTTGATACATTCCCGGTTCGTATGCTCAAAATCATGGACATTATAATTGTATTTAGAGTTAAACTATATTTTTTCCGATTTATACGTTCCCGGAAACAGGATTTCCCGGCTACTACGCTTAAAATTTTTGACAAATTATGGTCGTATAATACGGTTATTGACCAACCGCACATGTGCAAACATACAAGTGGGCCGAACGAGAGGGCACATGACATGTTTTTTGCGGCAGTCACCCACTGCGGTGGCTTCTTTGCGGTACGTCAGTGCGACAAGGCGAAGCACCACCGCCGTCATCAAGAACAAAAAATAAAAAGTGCGTGCTAGCGTTGGTGGCAGTGGTAGTGGTTTTATTAAAAATAGTAAAAAGGAAGGAAAAGATTTTTTGCTAGCCCCGGCATCTGCCATCGATACTGAAGCACCTGAGCTGGGGCAGCGGAAATAAAGAATAGCAGGCAGAATGGAGAAATGAAATGAAAGGTGAGGGGACTGGAAGAGAGGATAGGGGAGAAGTAACAAAAAATATATGTACAAACTATTTACACAATAAGAAATGTGTCCAGGTTGTGCGCGTGATTAGTTCATTTTAGAGGAATTAAATCACACACGCGAACAGCACTGTGTTGGTTACAACTGGAGTGGGGCGTCCAGTTATTAATCGTTCAAGGTAGAACTCGCCGAGCGTTCGGTCACTGCGTGTAACTACCTGACGGAGAACAGACGGGACGTCAAGCCCGTGTGTTCGAGGAATGCACAGAGGCTCACCAAAGTTCGCTCACTGCCCTGCGGCCACAATAGCGTCTTAATGGAGTCTGGTAGTATGCCCTGCGCCCTATAGGCCGCGAGCATATCGCGACGAGCATCGTCGAACGCGGTACAGTGAAGGAGCAGGTGTTCTAGTGTTTCCACTGCACCGCATCCGTCACACACATCCCTCGTCGCGATTCCGTGATGCACCCGTCGTTCCCCGGGCCACACGCAGCCAATGCGAGCGCGGAGGATCATTGCATGTTGTGACCGTGTAAGTGCGCGACAGCCGGTGACACTGTCGATGCGCTCACCTCCCGCGATGCGTGGGTCGGGGTGCTGCTTTCGGAGATGGTCGTGGATGGCCGCACGCACGTCCCCCAGCGCAAGGGGCAGATCGCTGGCAGGTAGTTGGTGTGCAGCGGTCGCGAGCGTGTCAGCTTCTTCGTTGCCTGCGATGCCGCAGTGACCGGGCACCCACTGTGCACGCACGGCACAACCTCTCTGCGCGAGGCACTCGATGCGCGAGCGAATTTCCCGCACTAGTGGGGTACCGCGGCCGTTAGATTGCAGGCAGCTGAGGGCGGCGCGGGAGTCGCACAGCAGAGCACTCCTGGGCGGCGGAGGGCCGAGGGTGAGCAGCACGTCCAGCCCGAGCCGGATCCCCATCAACTCCGCCGTGGTGGAGGAGCCCAGGAAGGCTGCGTGTTGCTGGCGGTGCAGTCGCAGGGCGGGGATGGTGGCCGCCGCAGCAAGGGAGCAGCTGTCGCGGGCCACTGAGCCGTCGGTGTGCACGAGGAGATGGTCCTGGAGCTCCTCGTGTATGACGGCTCTGGCCAGCTGCTGCACAGCACAGAGGGGTGTGCTCCGCTTTCCCGCAATGCCGACGATCTCTCGCTGTACCTCCGAGGCAGCAGGCCAGGGCGCGCAGGAGCCGTAGGGGAGTGGGCCTTGGGTCAATTGCTAGCGTTCGCAATGGCCATTTCTGCGGGGTCGCAATATGAATAGGAGAAACGCTGAGGTTTCTTCGCGGTGCATAAGGGAAACGAGGCGAAGCTTCTACCAAGTACAGCGATGCACTTATATATGAATTGGCCGGGTCTGGGACACGTACGCAGGTTAAAAAGCAGAAGCACTGCGACAATTAGCTGCCGCAGTGGCTTTTTCACAGTACTGGGGAGCAAAGGGGCGAAGCATCCGAAAATTGCAAGGCAGGCAGAAATTTTGGTTACTTTCGTCACTGTCATCGACGGACCGTACGCGTTACAAATTTCCTTCCGCGCTAAAGAAAGCGCGAACGCCGACTGAATTCAGCGAGCTCTGGAATAGGATCTGTTCAGCTCTTGTGCCAAGAAATGCCAATCGGCATTTTTATAAATTGAAATTGTCAATAAATGTCTTTTTACTTCAATTCAGCAGTTACATTTCTCAAAATGAGGTGGTTTGGATCATACGTTTCTCCCCGCAAGTAAAAAAAAAACGTACAACGAGGTTTTGCTGTATTCCTGTCAATCAACGGTGCAGACACATCACAGCTGTCACTTAACGCACCTGCGCAGTGCTCACATAAAGCCTCCCTTCAGATTTTTTCCATGGAGCGCATGGTTAGCGGCGCTAGGGACGGCACATGCAACGACATCCATCTATCTCCTGAACACTAGGGTTCCAAGGTTCGAGCGACGCTGTCGAGAGAGAGAATCGGCAGTGACATACGACCGCACTCTGCAGGTCGAGGCGGTAGCTCGTTTGCTGCCAACTTGTCAGTGCCCAATACTCTTGGTATCCAGCTAGTCCAGTTTCCTAAGTCCTCAAAAGCACTGTGCACTCTCTGGGGCTAAGTTTGGGGAAATGCAGGACGGAGCTAAGAGTTTATTGCGAAAACTTTGTTATCGGGAACGTGATCCATACCAGCTGCTGGTGTCAACGAAGAGACAAAGATGCCTTCAACATCTGGCCAACGGCAGCTTTTACTTCGGCTGCTGCTCGCCCCGCTTGCAGTCAACAATCACAGAGTCCGCGTTTACGTCATGGTTCACGTCACTTTTTGGAGGTGACATCATCAGAGTCCAGAGTTTGAATCAGAGTGGTGGGAAAATCGTTCTGAACTCAGAATCCAAATCTCTCTACAATAAATTAGTCTTTTGCTGCTGGACAAACAACTCTTTGAAATGCCCACATATTGGATTTTGCTAACAATAGAGTTGTTCTGTGTTAATGCGGCGAGTTGGGCGTGTTGGTACATGGTTTTCTGGAAAAGCAGCGCTGAACAGTCTAGGACAGAGACGAGGCGACAAGGACGGGCGCTGAACTGACAACAAATTTTATTGAAGGGATTCACACTTATAAACGTAGTGTAGCTACCGTTCGCGCATGGTCAGAAAAGTCAGCTCTTTTGGTGAAAGGGCGATAGAGGCTGTGCTGACGCAGCCCTCTCCCAGGCTATATATCTGATTTGATTCTGCTATTTTTCTAGTCATACGTACACTGCTCTTTCTGATTATGGAGGTGTCATCGAGTGCAGGAGTACAATCTAGGCAAGTGATACAGTGACTTGCGAGGAAGCCTTCAAAATCTTTTCCCTCGCGTGCATTTTTCACGTTCAAGGCATGCTCTCTTAACCTCTCGTTCACGCATCTCCCAGTTTGGCCAACATACGTCTTTCCACAACTTAACGGAATTTTGTAAACTACACCTTCTGTGCAATCAACATAAGGCCGCCTATGTTTTTTGCCACAGCCACGCTGCTGGGTCGCCTCCGGATTAGTGATCCTGCAAAGCTTGGACAGCTTGTGAGGGGCAGAGAAGACCACTTTCACGTCGTAACGCTGGGCTACCTTTTTCAGATTGTGCGAAAGTGAGTGTATGTAAGGTATCACAGCTACCTTCTGCCTGCGCTGTGCGCGGCTATCGCACGTATGCACCTTGCTGCGCATGTGTTTTAGGCAGCTTTCAGCGACTGAAACCAGGAGGTGGTGCGGGTACCCAGCGCTAAGCAGTCTATCTGCTTGACGATTGAATGCTTGTGACATCAGATGCGGGCAGGATTTGCCGAGAGCGTTCTTGAGGCAAGACATGGCAATAGCTCGTTTAACGAGCTTGGAGTGGGCGGAGTTGAACGCCAGAAGTGGTTTGTTGGCGCGCGGTTCATAGCACCAGCAGACACCATCATCTTTAAAGTGGAACCGGATGTCTAGAAATCTAATTTGGCCATTTACTGGAAGTTCGTGGGTGAGGTCAAGAGGATTCATCACAATACCGAATGAACCCAGTACATTCTTACTGATACGATGAATCGCCTGCGCGTCACAGTCTAAGACAACTAAAAAATCGTCCACGTAACGAAAAACCTTGATAATAGTGCTGTCCATGGGAGAAGCGAGCAGTTGACGATCAAAATGAGCCAGCAGAAGGTCACTGAGAACCGGGCTATGCAGGACCCGATACATATACCCTGCTTTTGTAGGTGGGGCATCCCTTCAAAGAGCAGTGTACGTATGACTAGAGAAATAGCAGAATCAAATCAGATATATAGCCTGGGAGAGGGCTGCGTCAGTACAGCCTCTATCGCCCTTTCACCAAAAGAGCTGACTTTTCTGAGCATGCGCGAATGGTAGCTACACTACGTTTATAAGTGTGAATCCCTTCAATAAAATTTGTTGTAAGTTCAGCGCCCGTCCTTGTCGCCTCGTCTCTGTCCTCGTCTGTTCAGCGCTGCTTTTCCAGAAAAGTTGTTCTGTGTCCCTTTAAGCTGAGTCGGGTGAAAATAGTGACTCTGTCATTAAAATGCAGTTAGCAATACAGGCCAGCTTTGAAGGATGGAGATATAAAGGGCACATACATAACCAGTGCATTTGTCTTTGCACTGTGCTTTTGCAAGAAAAGGAACCTCTCTTACAGCTAAACTAATTCTGCGTGTTTGTTTGGCTCTCTCTTACATGTGCACGCCAAAGACCTGCAGCATGGCATCACCAGTGGTTCGTCTGCTGCAAGGAAGCAACTTCTTTAATATTCAACATTCAACGTGTTGCAGGTGCAATACGTGAAAGCTGCTGTCCAACTGTGGTTGATGAAAACAGCCTAAAAATTCCTGCGGGTGAACTGCTTCATTATGAGAGTTCATGGTATTGGAGGGCACTGGCCCACAGAAGAAATTGCTGTTGCCTAGTACGTTTCCTTTGTCACTTTTATTGCAGTTTTATGTGTCGACCTATACTGTTTGGGAGAGAGTGCCTTCGTGTGCTCCTTAAATGACTGCATTACAAAAGCCTGAATATTGACAAAGTAGACCTGTGTGCCTGGAGTGTGAAAACTTACCACAGCGCTTGAGTGTGCTTAATAAACCTGCAATTGTGGTCTCGCCGTCTTATTGACTGGGGCCTTCCTGTAGCATGCAACCTTGCAAAATTGCAGTCTGCCAAAAGAAAAAAAAAGCATTAAGCATAAATCCACGACTCTGGGGATGATTTTCCATTTATTTCCATAGACTAGATTTACACATGTACAACTGCACCATACTACATTAATAGCAAAGGCAGCACCGTGCTTGCAAGAAGCAGATTTGACAGAATTGAGGATATAGAAGCAAACAAAAAACGACCAGGGTAACGCATTAGCAGAAAAGTAAAAGTCCTTGCAAACGCAGCAAATGCAACCAACAAGCTACTACAGCAATATAGAGCCGCAGTAGCTCAACTGGACGCTAATTTGACCATGGCTACAGCGGTCACATTTAAACGGAGGTGAAATGGTAGAGGCCTGTGTACTGTGCATATTAACAAACCACTTCTCCTGCTTGGTCTCCTGCCTACTTCTTGCCTGCCCTGGTATTGAAGTTGCCCATCAGTACGGTGTACTCAATTTGCCTTATGTCATCCCACAGCACAGCCCATATTCCTCCTTAATACCAATTATGGGGCAGGGCTTGGTGGAGATATGGCAATGTAACTGTAGGAACTTTGTAGAAAACGAGAGAACGTACAGCTCCACATTCAAACCCTCTTAAAAGAAAAAAGCCTACAAGAAACAAAGGTAAAAAATGATTAGGATATAACACAGTGAAACCGATCAAGACGTGTGAAAGTGGGTCGACTCAATTCTCGATTTGAGCGAAGTTAATTTTGAGGGGTGGGCCAGGTATATACCCTAACATTCCAACATAATGAGACATCCTAGATTATTACAGGAGCTGATGGAAGTGCTACTCAGCCCCGCACAAAAAACTAACCAAAAGAGAGGTGGTAGATTACAGAAGGCTGCAGACAGGCACCTGCTCACACTTGCATGAACTCCAAAACATGTGCCCTGCAAAATACACTGACAAATGCCCATGGTGCAAGCTAACCGACAGTCATACATGTAACATGGACCTGCCCGCATGCAGAGTTGGATCTGAAAAAAGACAACCCAAGCGAGACAGTGGGAACACCTGCTGCCCAGCGAGGAAGGAGATGTACAGAGGTTTCTCGTGCGTCAAGGCAATACGGCAGCAACCAGGTGCGGTATCCTAGACCAAGGGTCAACCACAGCATGTGGCAGCCTGTAAGGGCTACCGACGTCTCTAAAAATGTGGAAATAGAATTTGTCTAATACTTAACTCCAAGTCAATGTACATAATGCCCTAATCCCATTTTGGGTATGGGCCAAGCAAATTTTCACCTTACGGCAACCCTGATAATAAATGGCAGTTACCAGTATCCCTCGAGGAAAATAAGAGTTGTGGCTTCATCGTCCCCTCGGGCTTTTTGGTATTGCTTGTGAAGCAGCACTTTCACGCAAAAAAGTAAAAGTTCACGACCATAACATGAAGATGCTAAGGAATGAAGACCACTCACGGCCGTCTTGGACCACAGAAATATAATGACAATACAGCATGACACACAATGAAACTGCACACTACCTCCCGATTGAGCTCAGAGCACAAAAAAAGAAGCGAAGCCCCATTTTCCATTGTAGATATATATAGCAACCCCAAAAGCGGAGTCCTATAATAATGAAATCCATCAATGAATCCAGAAAAATAAGCAAAATGAATCCCCTAATAGTACCAATGCAAAACGCATGGCAGGGGGTTACAGAACAATTTTAAATAAAGGAATGAGCCTCTGGCAACACATTCGAGGCGATGGCTACACACGTGATGGATCTGCTAGTGCCAACTGGGATAGAAAATTGTGTGCAAGCCAACACATGCCTGGACTTGACCATATGTTAAAACATGATATATGCACAACGTAGAAACATAAATGAGAACCTAGGAAGCGACCATTACTTAGCAGCACACTCAAGAAGGGAAACACGAGTGGTAAACTGAGATAAGAAAGAAGGCGAGGCAATGCAGATGGCAAGAAGATTGAAAAACAAAACGAGTGCACTGACCCTTGAAAGATGCAGAGCACACCACAAAGACTACAGGGATAGAAGCCGAAAACAAAGCCACTGATAGTACAGTATTACACAAGTGTCAGACGCATAATAGCTTACAAAAGAGATGGCTGAAACAAACACAACAAAAACTAACAGTTAGAACAGCCATGCTCGAGAAGCAATAATAAGAACAAATCTAAGATACATTTTAGACCCAGATAACAGTAACACAAACAGTGCATGGAAGCCCACCCAATGACGAAGAGATGATCAAGGAAATGCAGAAACAACACCTACACAGAATGAAAAAAAACTTCGCAACTACAGCAGCAACCCCAACCCTAAAATTATAAAAGTAAAACAATACCATAGGTTGTAGCATCAATGCAGAAAACTACAACATCCTCTGCACCAGGAGCAGATGAGCTTACCAACAAAATACTCCGAAACCTATACAAGGACTCTATTCATGAGATCACAGAGTACAACTGCTGGAAAGATGGACGGCTGCCAGACACCAGGAAACACACCAAGGTACTTCTCATAGTCATACCCAAGCCTGGCAAGAAACTCGCTAACCAACCTCACACCCATATTCCTAACCTCATGCTTACGGAAGGTTCTGGAGCGTGTTGCGCTATCAGGACCACATGGACAAGCACAATCTCTTCCCGCACATGATGACAGGCTTCCGACCCAACCTATGTATGCAAGCTATAATGTTCAAGCTTTCTGAAGACGTAATATGCACACTGACTAAGGCCACCACTAAAGCAATACTGGCACTCGACCTCACAAAAGACTGATAATGTCACCCACACTGCCATCACAAATGCCCTAAAGGCAGAAATCACTTCTGTAAGCATCAAGTCAGATACACTACAGCTAAGAATGAAAAGCACCCTGGAAGAGTTGGTTTCTTTTTCAACACAACCCTCATACCCATGGCTAAGCTTCTTGTCGCCATACCAAACCCATCTTTACTACTCTACGCAGCAGCATCGCCCTCTGGATAGCCCGGGGAAGCGAGGGTGATATGGGGACAACGCTACACAATGGAGCGGACATAGCGACTGGATACACCAGGAGAGTCGACCAGTAAGCTGCCTGGCAAAATATGAACTCCTAATAATCAGACACAGAACAAAGAAAAACGATTGCCTAATGGGCACAATTCAATATTGGGGTTGAACAAAAGAGGTGCAAACCCTTAGGATCCTGGAAATGCACATTTAAAACAACCAGAAAAACACAGCAATGCTCTCCAAACTTATTGCATACATTAGAGAAACCAACAGGCTCATAAGACAAATGACAAACGCCAGAGAAAGATGGAAACAGATTTAAGGAGGCTAGTGCAGGCCCTAATACTCAGCCGTATAGTATACTCCCTCCCCTTTTCACAACCTTCAGGCAACAGATAAGGAGAAGGTTTAATGGCTCGCAACACAATCGTGCAAGGCAGCCTTTCATCTCCCTAAGAACACATGAAGAGACAGGCTGCTGCAGCTAGGCATCTGCAACACGCTTCCCAAGCAAACTGAGGCCCATAGAACCACGCTGTACAACAGACCAACAAAAGCATCAATGGGAAGTCACATTCTGGGAACATTAGATATAAGGCAAGAATGCATAGGGACAGATACTGTGGAAATCCCAAGGGAGATACACAGGCATCAAAGAATAGATCCAATCCCAAAAAACACGCATCCTGGATGTCACGCAGAAAGGAGAGAGCCGAAGCCCTCCACAGGCAACACTCGAACAATAAGGAGGCAGTATGCATGGGCACTGCAGAGCTCTGCGATCATGATGCCTTTTGCAGAGGCATCATGGACACGGACGTAAGATCCATATCAGCTGCTTCCGTATGGAGCACAAAGGCACACGAAGCAAAAGAAGCGGCCATCGCCTTACCCATTATAAAAACGGAAGCCAAGACGATTTTCAGCAACTGTATAGTGTACTACTAGAATACTATTCCAGTACACTACAGCTACTCCAAGACAACCGTTTGAAACATTGCAAAAGGAAGGATCCACAAACCCGCCAGACCAATCTTAAAAGAGCAATACCTTAACACAAAACCCATTAGAATCATATAGGTTCGAGCCCACACGTTGTATCCCGGGAATGAGGTGGCCTGCAACTTAGTCCGAAGTTTCGCTAACCTGGCAATGCACGAGCCGGTCCTGCGGTTGGCGTGAGAGACCCTGACCACCTACCACAGAATTACGCATTATAGAAACAACAGAAGGATGCTCCCACCGACTGAAAAAAGCCTTACCATACATCAACAGGTGGCATGGCGGAAACTGCAAATAAACACATTTCCAAACCCCCATATTCCAGGGCTTCCCAAGGGGACAACACCCCCCATTGTAAGCTCTGCAGGGCCACAAGAGCAGATTTAAAGCACATTTCATTCGAATGCAACAATCTGAAACCGAATTAAGGTTGGCAACTCTCAAACGAGCAAGAGTGAGAGGATGCCGCATCGAGCTTGGACCCACCGTCTCCACTGCAGGCCGTCAACTGGGCTTTGGAACTGGGAACGGAAAGACCGGACCCCACGACCAGAGCATGCGGAACTGGAGGGCCTGATCGAACAGCCACCCCTTGTACTCTTAAGGCCCACTAGAATCAACCATATCCGTTCTGTCGACGAAATATAGTTACCACCACCACCACGTGCAAATGACACTCTACAGACAAAAGCACAGCTATAGTTTTTTCCCAAGCAATCCATCAAGTCACGCACACTACACACAATTTTTACACACAAGCAACGATAGCGCGCACAGCGACAATTGACCGCAGCACACAAGGAACAGATACATGGAAGACCAACGCCAAGGACAAAAGATGCGTCATCTTGCTCCATTTTAGAAGGCAGACTCCTCACTGGTGAACAGCATAGTGCAGAGGTTTTCGGAACACAGAAACAGGATAAAGCTCGACCGATATGCAGTACAAGTAAGCGGCCACGAACTCAAGGATATGCTTTGTACTTCCCTGTGCCACCTGCAAAATGCACAGTCTGCGTCACCCCTGTGTAGAGCGCTCGAGCAATGTGAACCGTGCAATAAAAACAAGTTGGAAAGCAGCCCAAGGTTTCTGGGAAAGGTGCTTGTGCCCATCTTGCTTGCAGGCTGTACTATCGCTACCTGGCATGCATGGCCTCTGGGTGATGTGGAATTGCGCGTTTTTCTTGTTTTTAGTGTTCTGAAAACTTTTAATGATCATGCACAGGAGCGGCTGAAATAGTAAGATCCACGCTTCAACGTGTAACTTTTCTCGTGGCGACTGTATAGAAGATAAGCTTTTATTTTCTTGTGCTTGAATTTAGGCGATCGCACCACAAGCAATGGCTGGTCTGAGTATAACGCGTGCTCCATATTATGACCGCGTCTGTAAGAAAGAATAGCCCGCCTCAGGCAAGCAATGAAAACAAACACCACACACTGAGTACCGGCATGCTAATTAAGGATTATTTGCGTTCTAAACAACTCTAAAAATACCGCCGCCATCAGTCACTCGCATTCGATCCTCTTGGCACCCTAATTCTCTGGAATTGGTAGCTAAATGTCAGTTATCGCTCTCGCTTAATATTCTACACGTTCGCGATGGCTTTACCTGTTAAGCAGGTTGAAATGCAGGTTGAAGTACACTCCGCATCGCATGCATGCACTCCGCCTTATTTGTTTACGTTTCTCGGATTTGTGCTAGGCTACAGGCTCGTTTTGACTTGGAATAAATATGAACTCGTGAAGTAGGAACTAATGCAAAAGTATATTTTTGAAAACAAACTGGTACAGAAGCAACCTTATCTTAATTAACAACACAAATTAAGAGAAATTGCGCATTCTTTCTCGCACAGCGAGGCCTAAATTTCTTCTGCATAGCCCCTTTCAAAATAAGTCCAAGGGTGCTGCCATAGTGATCACTGGGCTGTGGTTGTAGCGCAAGAAAGAGATGAGGATTAAACTCCCCCCCATGCCCACTCCACAATTGACCCCCCCCCCCCCCAAAAAAAAGAAACTTTTTTTACGCAGCCCCCCCCCCCCCCCCCCCCCCGGTAATTGGAGGTATTCGCATGACGTCATCCGCAAGGGGCGCTAGCGGCCGACGCGGCATTCGCCATGTTGGTGGTCGCGCGCGCGGCAGCCGCAGCATTTACCTCGCTTGTTATGTGTGAAATGTGAGTGTATTTAGCGCCTCGCGCAGATCATTTCTGTCCGACCCGTAACACCGTGTGACTGAGTGGATACGCCGTGAACTGCGCGAAGCAGAAAAGAGCGGGCACGCTGAAAATGTTACACTTTGTGGAAACGTCGACCCGTAGGAATGTGCAGGTGCCAGCGTGGTGTGCGACGTACTACAAGACGGCTGCCGTGCGTTGAATTCGCCGATATTGAGGTTTGCCTTGTGCACGGCGTAAGTTTGCCGACAGGCCAAGGAATTAAAGCATGCATATCTATGAGAGGGTGCAATTGCTTGACAAGCGGTCGAGCCCATATCCGTGTTGAGGGTGCCGGCGGCCGAAGTGCCGTTTTTCACATAGGTGAGTAGTTAAACATGTCTGTTCGTTTATATAGCTTAACTTGTCATCTCTGTCTGCTGAAGGTGACATGTTACTACTGAACGTAGCGGAATCGCTGCACATCGCGTTGCTGCGAACCGGCCTACAGATTCCAGGTCTTGTGCGCTGGAAGCAACGCTACGTTCTTACAATCAAACCTGCAAAACATTCTTGCAATGTCTGCCATTCGTGCTGCGAGTGCATGACAATATTTGCTCGACCATTTTGTCGCGTAAATAAAGCAGCTATGACGCAATATGCCTTTTTGCTGAAACAATGAGGCTTCAGCAGTTCGCGGACTACAGCCGCTGGAAATATGAGTTTCTGCAGCGTCAGTTTAGGAATATGGGTAATTAATCATGTGCTGTGTTATCCACGATGTGTCCTGCATGAGTAGCTGACAGTTATGAACTGATATTAAAAGCTGCAAGTCGTGTACATTCTTGCGTGCAATTCAGCCGGCCTGTTTTGCTGCCGAGTTGCGGCACGCAGCTCGCTTAAATCACGACACAAAATTCTGCTGCAAACTCTATGCACAATAAGCGTTCCACAAAGAAAACTGGACGTTGACGCATTTAGCAACGTGCAAAGATGTTACGGATCACTAAAAATACAGGCCGGATACCTCACGGCGTACCGTGACACTGCGCGAGCTGGCGCGAAACGACCGCAAACATGGCGCGTTTGCCGCGGCGACGCTCGCACCGTCTGGTAGCGCGGCCTCAGTGAATACCTCCTATAGGTACTCTGTTCAAACCCCTGCTGCAAGCTAGGGTCTAACTTATATACCTAGAATGTTTATGCTGCACGAAACGCTGAATGGCATGACACCATCCAGAGCACTGTGCAGCAATGTTACTTTTTTTTTATTCAGCCCCCGATTATTTACGGCGCACAGTGCGGACAGCTTTCTGACCGAACGAGCTGCATACGCTGTCACGAAAAAGGTTTTGTTGAAAGTCGTGCAAAAGGTCTACGCAGTATACACAAGTTCCACAGGTCTTAGCCCAGCAGGTGCCGTTGTGCAGCTTCCCTTCTGCAAGTAGTACTATAAGTGCCGACTGCAAGGGGGCTTATGGGCCGGAGCCCCCCTTCTTTTTTTTCCTGTGTCCCCCTCGGAGGTTGCATGATGTGGTTAGGGGAGAGCATATCTTGTTTCGTACGGTTCTAAACAAGTTAATTAAAGAATTACATTCTGAATTATTTAGGGCACAAGGACAGGACGAAGGTAGAAAAACACAGGACGTCCTTGCGCCCTAAATAATTCAGAATGGACCAAAACCAACTAGCCCAGCAACAAATTCTCTAAAAAAATTAGTTGCCTAACCACACTGCAAGAACAGCACGACCTTAAACTGCCACGGGTACATATAGATTTGTTTCCCACTTACGAAGGGCGACAATAGTAAGTTATAGATTTAGTTCACCATCAAGGATGTGACTGGTAACAGGAGCTCACCGAACGTCTCCTGTTCCAAGTCTCTATGCGGAATCAAATGACTGGCCACTTGATAAGTGCGGTTTTTTGTGCTTGAACATAGTCGTTTTGAAGACTTCGAACTGTCCCCAAACATTAGGATCATGTTTTGATCCGAAATATCAGCTGTCAGCGCACCTTTAAAAATAACTCTTCTTTAACTCTGCTTTTTACTTTTTACATAGAGAGCCCACCACAACATTAGTTTTGCTATATGGGCATGGATAACCTGTCTACGCAACTAGATAACAAATAGGTGCTTCCAGTGAAGTGATGGAATTCAGAGGCAACAGAAACCTGAGAGAGTGTGTTGTGGATTTCATTAAATCACATTCACGTACATAGCCTTTTTCCATGGGCACACAGAGCTGATTTGAAAAATAAATCTCAGTGGGATCGCGGACAATTTTATTCGGAGATCAACTGTGCAAAGAAACAATCTTAATTTCAATGTAGCCTTTGTATGAAACGAACGAGAGTGAACTTCATCAAAGTAAAGTATGCCGCCTTTTTTCAAACTGTGACAGTTCAAATCATCCCTTCCCATAAAATCAGCATTCAATTCCTTGTGTTTCTGCTTCCTCATTACAACCTTTGCTCTTTGATTCCAATTTCTGTATTTTGTTTCGTATAGTTTGTCAGTTTGTTTACAGTTTTGATAGACAAGCTGTTTTTTAATCCATGTTTAAATTTTGGATCATTGCTATACCATGGAAAAGTTTGTAGAGGCCAGTGTTCTTTAGACATGAAGAGTTTAAAATCTTTAGTTTTTGTATTGTTAGCTTATTGTGGAAATGTTTGCATTGCTCAGTGGTTTTTACAAATGAATAATTTGTAATGAGTCTGTGATATATGAACTGTTAACTTGTTGTAGAAATGTTTGTGTTGCCCAGTGTTTCCTTTCACTTCGACTAAGGACATTATAGACGTCTACCTAGAGGTTATTATTCTTGAGATCTTTTTGTTAATTAATTTATTTAGTATTTTAAGAACCATGGGGTCATTCTGTCTAGCATATTCGCTCAACTAGAGACAAAACTGATGTTAATATGTATAGCCGCATATATAGCGCTTGCCAAGGAGCATGCACGGGGGGGGGGGGGGGGTTAAGGAGACACAGAGAGAGAGAGAGAGAGAGAGAGGAAAGAATTAAAAAGGGAGAGGGTGCTCATTGGACCCCACCCCCTCCTTTCGGCAGATTGAAAACTTGCCACCTATGAGTAGTACACTGACTTCAAAGTCATCTCAGTATAACGAAGCAAAACTGAACACTACGATACAGTAGATACATAACCCAATGGAATACATTTTATGCGTATGAAAACATTTTGCATGTAACAATATTTCTCAGGGCGAAGTGTACTTGAACAGCTTGAATGTGGTTTATGGGTCTCCTGTCCCAAAGCGACTCAAGCTATGAGGGACGCCGCAGTGAAGGGCTCCAGAAATTTCGACCAGCTGGGGTTCTTTAACGTGCACTGACATCACACAGTACACGGGCCTCTAGAATTTCACTTCCATCGAAATTCTACCGCCGCGACCGGGATTGAATCCGCATCTTTCGGGTCAGCAGCCGAGCGTCATAACCACTGAGTCACCGCAGCGCCCTAGGACAGCTTGAATGTGTGCACTGTCAATACCAACCTGACAGGCTGCAGCCAAAGAGGAACTATGAAAGGAAATGGTATTCCAACATAAAGACCGGTTCCAATATAAATGTAGTTTGAGAACAAGCGTTTAAGGACCATGCATTGTTTTGCAACTATGGTCGTCACACAATAAAGTGAACAAGTTAACTCTGGAGTGCCAGGCTGAGCACTGTGACCACAAGAAGAGTATGAAGCACCAGCACTTGTCAGCCACTCAGATGGAAGCCTTAGCAGCAAAACTGAGTGTATGAGTCCCCATTAAGAGGATCATTGCAGATGCACATCTACCTGTGGAGATGGACTGGACATGCTCTGAGTGGAAGGCATGCAACATAAAGTACATATTTCTTGTTGAAAACGCACATTCCCCCTGTAGTGACGGACTGGACACTATTTGACTGGAGCAGAGATCTGCAACATGAAGTACAGGATCCATGGTGAAAATAAGGGCACTTCCAAATGCACAGTGCCACACTAGAGATTTAGATACCTTGGCTGCAAAAAGACAGGTACAGTCAAACCTCACTATAACGAAATGGTTTGCGATGAAATAATGATTATAATGAAGGAGTTGGCTATTCCCCTTGGAAGCTCTCATATAAGCCCATATAACTGACATCTCATATATACAAAGTAAAATTTTTGTGCAGTGGCATATAGCGAACATCCAATGAACCACATTGGTCATTTGACGCTAAGTGTAAAGGCTTTTAACAATGCCCAATGCTTCCATGCCAATTTTATGCACAGAACTCTAATCGCCGCGCATTACCTGCTTTGCCGAGCAGCGCATAAAATATGCGGAAAATTTATCCTGCCTCAAGCAAGGACCCGCATGCAGCCATTGTATGGACAATTTGATAGCTTTCACGTGCGGTTTGATGCTGACACACCTCTCAAAGGCCATCACCCTCCATGAACTGCTTCAGGGTCTTGCGGCAGCATGGACAGCTGCCTGAGCTTTTTTTTTGCTTCGTTTTACAGGTGAGTGAATTTCATAACTAAGTGCTATAGAAGCGATTATAGATTTCTAGTGCTGTTGGCAGACCCCACTGTGTTTGTTGCGCTTGCTGAAACTAGTAGTTGTTTGTTATCAGGGATTGCAAAAAATTTGCTCCTTCTTTCTAGGGATGTGGAGGCTAACCTTGGACCACCCCCAAATATGGTGTTGAGTTGGGATCAGAAAAATATGTTGTGTGAATTACTGGCTAGTCAAGCCCGCATTAGCCAAGAACTCATGGCCCTCACTGCTAAGATTGCCCTGTTTGACGATCATTTCACAAAACTGTTGGTTGCAGCTACCAACCAGCACATATGAACACGTCCTTACCCGAATGCACAGGCGGTACTGTATTACCCAATATTCAAATAAATGTCTCTTTTGCGTTGCCTACCCTACCCTCTACCATATTTACTGGGAACAGAAGACTGGCCCAGCCTTTCTGGCATTCATGTGTATGCGGATGCCACATTTGGTGCAGGAAGCGTTAATAGAGCAACACAATCAATGCCCTGATGTGCATTGGAAGCTCTGAAGCTAGCCTGATAAATGCAAAATTCAGAGCTGAGAAGTGCAAAATTGCAGTTAAAGAGGAGTTTTCCTGTAATAAATTTCTGACTTCCTTACGGCACCTACTGTGAATACGTCAAGTACACAATAAAAGTGCTGACTCATTCTGCCATGTTCTGTGATACGGCATGCTGCAATGTGAGCTGCATCTTTTCCACTCTGCATAGGGCATGCCCTCTTTCTCTTTTCCACTTCTCGGTTATACTGTCCTAGCTACATAAGGAAGCACCTAACAGCTCGATAGATGTTTTCTATGATGCCAGGCTATCAATACCTCATTCACACAACACCGATACAGTTCTGCAGTCCAAAGAAATGTTCACTTATGAATATTTCAGACTACATATAGCATGTAACACAGAATTCATGTTTATGCCATGGAGCGACAACAGATGGAATTTAAACATTTACTGTTTGTGCCACAATGGCCTCTGGACCTGTTTAGAACTCTCTTGGCAAAACTGAGATTCAGAGAGCAGTCTCGCAAAAAGTACCGCAATTGCACAAATATAGCATGAGTTTTTTCACTTCACTGGTTTCAGAATGCACATCGCATTATATTCAAAAGCAAGGACAAATATAACGTGATTTTTCTTTTCCTTGCTGCTCCTGAAGCTAGCTATAGCAAGCTTCACCGCAAGACTACCAAGATTCTAGAAAAAGCGAGCTTTGCGACGACCTTGGGGCCATGCTGAGCGCATAGGGTGAAAATTTGAAGGTAAAAATAAAGCTGCACAGGTCACCAAGAAAGACAGGGCACTGAAGTAGATGGGTGGAGTAGCAAAAGAAAGAAGGGCGAAAGGACACAGGACTGGGCGGCGCAAAACATGCTGCAATGGTGGCACGGTGCTGACAGCGGCTGCTACTGTGTGGGAGACTGCATTTAACTCGTAGGAGACTTTGCTGCGCTCGACGATATTGCACGCTCTTCTGGACTGTTGCCTCTGAAATAATATTTATGTAATGTTCGTGCAAAGACAATACATCGCTTTCGTATTTTTGTGTGCCGTCTCCATTTTTACAAGCTCTCAGTTGCAGTTGGCATGAGCAGGCTGGGATATTGTTATAATTAGAATTTTTTTTCGTTAGTTCCAAACTCCACACTCGCGTTATATTTACGGTCGCTTTATTTATGTATAAATACGGTACCTCCAGAAAGCATGGGCAGTGCCCAGGCCGTTCAGCTGCGCTTGCACTGACAGGCACCATATGATTTGAAAATGACTGCAATGAGAGCATGTCAGAATGTGGGCAGGTAAGAACAAGAGCAGTCATTGCCATGGCATAATTAGTCATGATTTGCAGTATAAGTATAATTGCAAAAGCAATTGCGATGCAATATATACCAGCCACTTAAAAGGTGATTCACTGCAAAGCTGAAAGAAGCCTGCAGAAATACAGAAGTGCATGAAAGTGTGACAATGATTAGCAGATGATGTCATGCTCCAGTCCCTTTTCTCCCGGTAACCAATGGCATTTCCCAGAAGTCAGCAGAACCAGAATAGAGGGTGGTACAAGAGGCACACCAAAGTTAACAGCATAGAAGCTTACTAGACTGTTTACGTTGCAAGCAGAATTTTGTATTCCAGAGATGCAAGGAGGTAAGGCATCAAGAAACACCTCTGTGAGTCATACAGTTACTCTAAATGCTAACCATAAGCATGCACAGCTCTCTCCATATGGGGGGACAAAATTTGTGCCCTCTCCATCATGCCACTTGGGGGGTGCACTACTACCTCTTTGTGCACGGCTCTGCTGCTAATGCACAGAAATTAAGTCCGTAGACATTCCTATGCAGTTTCCCTTTAAGAACGCACAGGCAGAACTAGGAATGTGACAAGGCTGTCCACTGGACAAAGAATGGTTGCATGTGATAACAACCTTCCTTAGCACTATCTCGTGATGGCACTCTGCAAGGAATGGGAGCAGAACAGAGACAGAACCAATATATACAGTAACCAATTAGAGTCGGTTCTTTCGATGAACAGACACGAGCATGCAGCCACAACAGGCAGGACCACTAAACCAACACTACCCATATTGCCATTCCGTGAGCACCACTTGTACCCAGCTAATTTACCGTTCCTATCTCTGCACTACAAAAAAAACACGAGCGGAGGATAGGGAAACAAATTTGCAGAGCTGAAATGTTTTGTACAAATGGTAACAGCTGCATACCACAGCCCTTGTACTATTTAAACCTTATCCAAATTTAGAATGCATGCACAACACCAGGAAACTAACTGTCAAAGAGGAAATTCAATTAGCACACAAATTCACTTAGCACACATCACATCATAATATGTCACATTAGCACGTCAGAATGAGTGAAGTGATCCACCTCTCCTTTCAACAAAATGCAATCAACAGATGCACAACAAGCCTCCTATAAGAGCAGCTCCAGCTCCATCCAGGCAGTGACATGCGAGTCACTACAGCAGAATGTGCACGTGATAATGCTTTTGAACTTGATTCATTTTGAGCTCTGGAAATTCTCCTATCTCGGGCTCTCCATCCGAAGGTGGCCCAGGTTTTACAGACACAGACCCCTAGTTTCCCAACACAGCTGGGTACCAAGGTAACAGTACTGACTATCCGGCAGCTTGACACCTAAAATATTCTGTGCATCAATTACTGTCACTTATGTCCCCGGGGAAGGTAGTAACCACAAATCCGGACCACGAAACTGAAGTAACTAGAGGAATAAGAATTGGATGTAGTGTATTTGGCAAGCATTTTAAGATCATGAAGGGCAGTTTACCAGTATCCCTCAAGAAAAAAATATACAATAGTTATATTCCAGCGGTACTAACCTATGGGGTAGAAACTTGGAGGCCGATGAAAGGGGTTCAACTTAAATTAAGGGTGACGCAGTGAGCTATCGAAAGGAAAGTGATAAGTGTGACATTGAGAGATAAGAAGAAAGTGGGTCAGGAAACAATGCAAGTTACTGTCATCCTAGTCGAAATGAAGAAGAAATGGGCATGGGCTGGGAATATAATAACAAAGCAAGATAACCGATGGTCATTAAGGGTAACGGAATGGATTCTAAGAAGAGGCAAGCGTAGCAGGAGGTGACAGAGAGTAAGGTGGGCAGATGAGATTAGGAAGTTTGTAGAGATAACATTACTGTGACTAGTGCAGGACTGGGTTAATAAGAGAAATTAGGGAGAGGAGCTTTTGTCATGCAGTAGGTATAGTCAGGCTGATGATGATGATGTACCTGGAAGGTCCTGGGCGGAGGTTTCCGACAAAAACTGCCTCATGTCGTCATGAAGCAGGAACCAGACATGTCACATGTCATCACTTGTTCCTGCAGGACAAACGAAACGAGATCCGGGTGCAGCATGATGAATGCTACCTTCAATTTCCCATCCACCAGCAGCTGTGCACATAAAGACCCTGTTGCACCAAAGACTTGCCGCATATTTCACTGGTATCTGGCTGAGCTAGCTGATTTTTATCAGTGACTTTCTTGAGTGCGGACTGAGGTGTTCGGACCAAATCTGCAGCAACACAATTATGCAGGAAGACATGATGCAGTGGTCCATTGTGGTGAAGAAATATCTTGAAACCAGCAGTAAATGCTGGACCACAGTGAAAGGAAATGAATTCAGGCAAGTCATGACTAGAGAACATGAAATAGACTCCAAATTATGGCTTCTGATGGGCAAATGTGTGCTTGAAAATATTTAAACCTTTTTGCAAAACCATTCACTATGACAATGTGATATCAACCTGTAAGAAGGGCTGCAAATTCTACAAGAAGGCACAAGTGCAGCTACTAAGGAAATGGCTAAGGGAACGTCGGTCTGTGATGGTCCTGACATATTAGCCAGTGATAGACTGTGACAGCGGTATGTTCATCGACACAAGAGCACTCGATATGCCTTAATCTGTAAGATTAATTTTAATGACACTACATTGTCTTTTGTGACTCAACTGCAAGATGGCATGCTGTACAAATGGAGCAATTTTGACTCTAGCACACAGTAATATGCAGTTCTCATGAGCATAGCTACGTTGCCCTTGCATACTGCTTCAAAGCTGTATCAAATGAGTCACTGCATAGGCAAAAATCATCTAAAAGCTTCACTAGGGTTTGCATATTTACAGTTCTCTCAACCAGAGCACAGGCAGGCAACCCGTACCTTTGGGTAGGACTCCTCTAGCATGAACCCCTCTGCAGGACAGACTCCAGAGTTGGAGACGACGTCACCAGTAAATGACTGAGTACATCACCGTTCACAATGCAAGCAGCAGGCCTCTACTTCAGAATGTCTTTGTATGTTCATAGCACCCACATGGCCAACACAGTACATGTTTTCCGGGACCAGTTTGCCGTTGTGCAATGTTTCATTAGGAACCAAGATGCTATAGGCAACCCTCTCCATGGCACCTGATGCGAACAGTGTCAGTCAATCAAGACTGGCCTGGACAAAAGGCATGTGCGCCATACACTGGGAAATGGCTAAGCAGCAAGCTTACTTCATAGCATGGGGAACATTCACTGTGCTGAGGTGATTTAGTGGACTAGAAGTGCAGCAGAGGTACATGGCTATGTCTGCTATTGCCCCCAGTTAAAAGAAAACTTCAGAACTGATCACCTTGAGCAAATGACGCTGAAAGGGGCATTCACATGGCTGTTACTATGACGGCTCATACGAGTAGGATGGCCTGCAGATTCACTGAGACTGTATGTAATGGGGAGCCAGGCCAAGGTTCATGCAGATTGTGATGAAGGTGACGACCGAGGATAAGCGCTCTGTGTGTGGCTGGACTCATACCAGTACACTGACACAAAATGCCCAGCAGGAAGGCTCCACTCCACATACAGAGGTGACGATGTTGACGAAGGGACACGACAAAGCTCTGCGAGTGCTATGGCTGTATGAAAAGTATCCGACTAGTGCCAACACGAAGCACTACAAGTCTGTGGGGTGCTGCTATTTATAAACAATAAAGACATGGCTGCACCATAAATTAAAAAAAAACCTTGCCATTTGCAGGGACACAGCTTACAGAGCAGTAAAAGTCCACGCACTTCATGTCATTCACAATTATTCTTCCCCCCCAAGATTTCTGACTTGCCATTGGTAGAAATTCTGAAGGAGGAAAGCTCAACATCAGGCAATGTGAATAATCCTTGTCACATGGGCTGTAACGTCCCAAAGGTCCACATGGGCTACATGTGATGCTGGAGTGGGGAGCTCCGGATTGATTTTGGCCACAAATGCCGGCACGTTCGCCGAATGCAAAAATGCCTGCGTGCTGTGTGATGCCACTGCATGTCAAAAGAGCCCCAGGTGAAGTGAACAAATTCCAAGCAGTATATACAGCTCAGCAACACATCAGAAAGAGGCCTCACTGCCACTGCAGTATCCACTGGAGTAATGCAAGGAGTAGTTCAGGTTCTACAGGTGCTAAAGGAGCTGCCTGGCTTGCGAAGGTGCAAGAATGCCTGCTACGTATACCTTTGCCAGGCCTCTGATGAGGGTCTCGGCTGGCTCCTCAATTCCTTTGCCTGCCGACAGGTCGTACCCGTCACCAGCAAAACGTTGCCTCTTCTGCGCTTTTGCCGCACCCATGAAACGAAGCTGAAAAGAAAATAGAATTTGCTCAGAAATAGGCCAAATTCAGGGAACATGCAAATTATGATTTGGCCCGTGGTGTCGTCGTCTTTCCTATGTGTGCTGTTTTGGCGCAAAAATCTTTTTAGTATGTATGATCACCAACTAGCCCAGCAGTTAACTATTCTTATGATATGGCCATCAACATCATCAGACTGACTATGTCCACTTCAAGACAAGGGCTTCTCCCACATCTCTCCAATTAAACCTGTCCTGTGCCAGCTGCGGCCACCGCAGACTTCCGAATCTCATCAGCCTACCTAACTTCCTGCCACTCTTTGCTGTGCTTCCCTTCCCTTGGAATCCTATCTTTTACCCTTAAGGACCAGCAGTTATCTCGCCTTCACATTACATGCCCTGCCCAAGCCCATTTCTTGTTTTCAACTAGTATGTTGTTACCCTGCATTTGCTTCCTGACGCACTCTACTTTCTTCTTGTCTCTTAATGTAACATTTATCACTTTCATTTCCATAGCTCACTGTGTTGTCCTGAATTTAAGTTGAACCCTTTTTGTTAGCCTCTATGTTTCTGCCCCATAGTAGCTATAATGCCACGTGCTATGATGAGTTGAAGTCTCTCATGTGTGTAGACTATGTGGTATACAGTCCTTCCTCGTGCAGCAATTAAGCAGTTAGCATGCTTGCAACAGTAGCCACTCTGTTATAAAATGTTGAGTGTGAGTGCCGTCATGGTGAAAGCTGGCCTCGAAGGGCAGCTGTACTGTATTACCTGTGGGTGCACACTTGAATTCGTGGGTTGTTTCGCCCTCCGAAACAAAGATGACCAGACGCAGGGAAGTATGGAAGCTGAGGTGACTGCAGAAGAAGGCAAAGACTGTATCAACGAAAACCCGTCTGGTCATGCAAATTCATGACGGAAAAGTATATCGCGCGGCGACCAGTCGTTCAAACAAAAGACGTTCGGTTCCGCTGGGCAAGTCCGAGATGGCCGAGAGCACGCCAGTTCGCGCCAACAGGCCTTATAAACTACTCTTCCTCGACTGTTAATTGTTTGCCATGCACAAATGTCGATTCCCAAATGTTGTCGCAAGCCAGCGTTGTGTTCGTCTGGTCTTCCTTTTACTTCCCTTTTTGTGCTCTTTTCACTCGAAAGGCGTACGAAAGACAAACATGAGACGGGTACTTACGTCCGGGTCGTAGCCGTCAACTTCAGGTTGAACAAGCGACAGCGGTCGAGCCACAACGTCTGCCATGGCAAACCGGCCGGGCAATTAAGATTGCAAGATCCTGAAGACAGGCCCCACAGGGGCCACGTCGCGCAGCAGATGCAAGACGACCTGTGATGAAAAATTATAAATAAGAATTCATTACATAAATTTGCCGAGGTTCGGCGCATTGTACAACCACATACCTTGATGCTGTCGCTGGTAAACTGTGCACTCGCGTTGGACCTCGACAGGTCGTTGCCCCCCACATACAAAATCGGGAAATCTACAGGGTGCAGATATCGACTGATGCGCACGACGTCGACGGTACGTACGCGTGCCCCGCGCAACGCCACTGCAAATCGGCACTAAAAACGCTGGAAGCGACAGCTAGCACGGCGAGAGGAAAAGAACCGCCAATTTGGTCGCACGCTCGAAGTTCGCGGGGTTAACTCGCGTATAAGGAAAGCGAGACGACCAGGTACTTTTTGACACGTAAATATCGCAACCTAAGGATTTCTGAAACGCCTAAAATGCTTAAGGGCCATAAGGCGCTAGGTTCCTGAGCTAGGGGGCTGGTGTCCCTATCGTTTCCTGCTCCAAATAGACGCGCCCACACGGCGGCTCGCAGGTGCGAGCTGTGGCAGGAGCTTGCCAATTTGCCTCAACGCCGTGGGCCCAGTTGCCGAAACTGTGCCCCTCTGGCGCCACACTTGGCAGGTGTGGTTTACCCGGTGCAAGAGGGAGGAGGCACAGTTTTTGGCAGCGGGAAGGTGAGCGTGTCAACATTAACGGTCTGTCGAATGGCCCTTGCAGATGCCTCTCCGCACCCTGTCGCAGGGGCATTAGAGGCGGCAGGCTGCCGGGGCTGCCAGGCCGTGTGTGAAAGATGCGGTCGCCAGGCCTCGTGCAAGGCGTCGCAGCTCCGATGTTTTCTTCTTCCAGCCAGGTACGTGGTAAGTCGCGTGGTGACGTTACTAAATAATGAAGGGGGAATGATTGTGGAGGCTAAAGAAGAATAATGAATGTCAACCTCGGGGCCATATGTACAGTGAGCAATGCGGACACAGAATGAACTTCGAGACACTCGTGCATGAACGTGGGGCGCTGTGCCTCTTGCAGAACCAGCCACGTGTGTCCGTGGGGGAGGTACCAGGGAAGAGCGGCCTGCAGCAGGCAGAGGCGCGCTCTCCATCTGTTAAGTGAATTTTTAGTCAGTTGATATGTACACCTAACAACTTGTGCACATTGTTGACCTCATTGTAGTTTTTCTTTTAATTAGGAAGGGATGCGAATGCTGAGGTAACAAATGCAACCTCGAGTTATGTAAGTATACCTTGTACTATCTTGCCCTTTTGGTACTGCTGTTTTTCTTTTTGTGTCTCAGTACCTAGGAACAGTGCGTTTTGCGCCAATACATGCTCTGCTGAAACTGTCCACTAAGCAGTGGTGCCCTGTGGAATGAATTCACATAGATGGCACCCCCTTGGATGAAGAGGAGCTGGAGGAAGAGGACATGGCTTTTGACACAGCCTGCAGTGAGTTGATGTTCCAATATCAGGCTCCACATTATTCATTTCGCAAGCTAACATTAATACCATTTGCAGGAGCAGACTAGCAGTATCACTTTACAATACCCACAGAAGTGTCTTTCATATGCACCACTGGTACCTTGTGTAAGCTTTTTTCCTCTTACAACGGAAACTGTGGGGTCTGCGGTAGTTACACAAATGTGCACATTGAAACAATGCTGTTTTTGTCATACCGCTGATTATGAATGCTTTTATGTACTGCTCCCCAGTATGCATGTCAACAGGCCTCTGAGATATTGCACCAAACATTCAGGTTATTGCACATCGTGCTCCACTATATGACAAGTGTGACAACTCCTTGTGACAACTGCACAGGAGCAGCCAGCGCTGGTGCCGGGCCATCCCAGTCAGCAGCAAAGGAGCATGCTGGCGGAGGAGGTGCGCCAGCTGCTGGTGGAGACCCAGTAGACCAATGACGTCCTGGAAGCCCGCAATGTTGAGGACGTCGCGTTTCACGCACGCCTTCTGGAGGTATGTGCAGACAGCACCCACCACATTTAGTGAAGGAGGAGCAGCTGCATGCAACATGTTGTATCCACATTCACTGTTCGAAACCTATGCCTGACCTCTGGAGACATTTCAGTAAGTCATCTTTATGTTAAACGAGCCCTCCATGTCTGTTAAGCGTGCAAATGAAGCTCCTTTTGTGTGCAGCACCAAAGCGAGACAGCGGCACAGTACACTCTACACTGACACGAGGGAATGATGCTGCCAACAGTAACCGTGGCTGCTGTGTTGCACAAATGAACACCTTGGCCAGCTACCCTGTGAGGTGGTGTCGATGGGCTCAGTGCTGGTGACGCTGTGGAGTTGCCGCCACAACTGACGACGCACCGTGCTCAGGTATGTCAGCCTTTGGAGACGGTTTCTCCGAAAAAGCTCAACAATACAGTTGCGCATGGCTCTCCCCTGCAGGTAGGTAATGAGGCTTGCGGCACCTTGCATGTAGACTGCAGCCGGGGGTGGCTCGTTGTCGTCCGGGTCAGTGGCATCCACGTCTCCTTCTTCTGGCAAGGCGTCATTCAAACAGAGGTTGTGCAGCGCAGTACATGCTCCGATTATGTAGCCGCTTGCTCCGGCTCGTATTGGAGCGCCCGGTACCTTTGCAGGCACCGGAAGAGGCTCTTCAACATGCCGATGGCGCACTCCATGACAGATCGCATGGAGCTGTGCGCTGCATTGTACAACCCCTCTGGAGAGGCCAGACTGGGATGCCCTGGCACAGGTGTTAAAAGCCAGGGCTCCAAAGGGTAGCCACTGTCCCCTGCATAACAGAAATGATGCGCAGTTAAGCATGGCCTTTGTCGTCCTCAATTTCAACACTCTTGATACAATGGCAGCAGATTCATAGCAATGTCCAAAAAAAGCGCATAGACGACGGGTCAACAAGAGGCGCAAAGACGCACACACAACGCGCAGAACTTCCAACTGACTATTTTGTGAAAACAGGGACACTTATAAAGGAGGAGGAAACAAGGTACGCACGCAAACGCATTGCGTGCAGTGCGAATACATTATCGACAGGGCCATGTGTGATTAGTAGGAATCGAAAGCCCCAATGTACCGATGTAAGATTTCGGTGTTCCTTTGCTAGACATAATTCAGACGAACCGACGCAGTTGTCACCCCTTTTGGAGGTGAAGTAATACCCTTGTCACACGGGCATTGTAACCGCGGTTACGCTTAACTGCGGTTAGGCGACTTAACCGCGGTTGAAGAAAACCGTCAAACCATCCCTGCCATACAGGAATTAGTCCCACCACTCGACAACTTGATGATGATCACGTGTTTTCCATTTCGACATAACTAAAATTACAACATTTGCAGCATTTTTCTTTGAAAAATTGCTTAATAGCAATTTGCGGCGTTTTTTATTTGCTTGACTGCGCGTGTGTAGCAGCTGCAGATAACTTCAGTGCGCATGAACTTCAATCTGACGCCGTTTACTAAGCGCAGTCTTTTAACACTGGGTCTAGTCGGCTTCGTAGACATTATAGTAGCCAACTACCGCCGGCTCTCCCGCGTTTCCGCTCACGTGCATTTACGTGCATCGTTGCTTGTGCCCACAGGATTCGAGCAGCAGACGCTATTACCCTGACGCAACGGGATCGCTGCGCATGCGGTGGCTGCGAGCAAACCGGCTTCCGAAAATCGACAGCGTGAAGATGAATTCTGGTTAATGTTTACGATGCAACAGGCTGCCCTTCAGTGCCAGCGTGTTCAGCTTATAGTGCTCCTAGCCAAAATTGAGCGGACGGAGGAAGAGCGACGATGTGCCGAGATGAGGTGCCGCCAGCTCGAGGCTGCTATTGTGCAATTGTGTCCACGCGAGCGGAGGGTGTGGGCGTACCTGAGAGCCAACTCTTGGTACGAGACGACGGTGCCTCACCTTCCAGACAGCGAATTCAGGACGCATTTCCGGGTGAATCGCAATACTTTTAGGTACATTGTGACCGCATGCGAGTGTGTGAGAAGACAAGACACAAACATGCGAAAGGCTGTACCGCTGCACAAATGTGTTGCAATCGGCCTTTACCGTCTTGCCACGTCGGGCGAAGATAGAAGCGTCAGCAACGCTTTCGGTGTGGGCAGGTCCACAGTAAATGAAATTTTCTGGGAATTCTGCCATGCGGTTGTGCTGCTATTGGAACCGAAGTTTGTGATGTTCCCGAGTGCTCACGAGTTGGCTGAGCACATGTGCCAGTTTGCTGCAGTGACTGGATTTCCGCAAAGCGTAGGCGCCCTAGATGGATGCCACATCCAGGTGTGCCCACCTAAAGAAAACGCAGTCGACTACTTCAACTACAAAGGATGGTATAGTGTCATTCTTTTGGCAGTGGCCGATCACAAGTACAGATTGCTGTACGTCAATGCTGGTGCGCCAGGTAGGAATCACGATGCTGGTGTATTTCAAGTCTCAAGGCTCCCGAAACTGTTGAGCAGCGAGCTGTTCAGCAGAGAAGTAAAAATTCTTGATGGCGTACCAGCTGGGCCTGTCCTGCTCGCCGACCAAGCGTTTCCTCTCCAGACACACATGATGAAGCCTTACTCGCAACCGGGTGCACTAGGATCTCCGACGCAGTCATTTAACTATCACCTTTCATCTGCAAGGCGCGTTGTGGAAAATGTGTTCGGAAGATTGAAGGCCCGGTTCCGCATGCTGTTGAAGGGACTAGAGTGCGACATACACAACGTGACCACTGCCATTCGTTCTGCCTGCGTACTGCACAATATATGTGAGCAGATGTCCGATCGCTGTGATGTGGCTTGGCTCGATGCAGCTCGGGCTGAAGAGTAGCAACGCCTTCAGCCAGTATGCACCAGCAGCCGTTGTGATGCACCAGGGGTGGCAGTTCGGGATGCCTTAGCAAAACACATTGCTTCAAATTGAAATATGCCATCAGTGTTGTGTGTTGCGATAGAAGACTGGATTTGATGCATGAAATTAATGTGCAGTACCCTCAGTGGTGCACTGTTGCACAAAACAAGCATGACACATCACAAGATGGTGATAATGTGCAAATTTGTTTTTATTTTTTTCAGCCAAGAAATTCCCCATCATCTCAACCATTTTGCTTTGAATGCTGTTGGACTCTTGCTGGAGCTCCACAACTTTCTTTTGTAGTTTTCTACTTTTTTTGGCTGCCTTTTATGCTCTGTTTGCCTGCTCACTATGAAAGTGTAGCAGCTGCTGCACTGCAGATGATGACTGCCTCTTTCTGCTCTTGTCTGCACCTGTGATGGCGGGCCGGGCACTGGCTGGGGAAATGCTACTTGGCCCAGGGTCAGCAGTGCTGCTCATTTCACTAGTGCTTACGTCAGCACCAATAGTATTTAAACTGCTGGTCTCCTCATGTCCAGTTACGTCATCATTTTCATTAAATGCGACTCTTTCTCCCCATGACAGGAGCTCCGCATCTTCAGGCATTTCAGCCACCACTGGCACCTAAACAAGACAACCACATAATATATAGCATTGTTCCTAGGATGCAATTCTTGCTATGCTGTGCAATATTTACTGGAGGCAAGAATCATCACTTTATAGTTCTCTTGCATCCATAACTGGTGTTGAGTGTACAAACTCATTGCATTACAAATGAGAAAAATATTGACACTGCATGTGAGCACAAAATGCTTGTGCAGAATGAGGGTGTTAATAGCCTTCTTAAGTTCCAGCCACATGTAATAACGAATTGGCACTGAAATCTAGTGCCTGCATTCCTGTTATGTTATGCTCAACAATACGTATGTTTTACCCTGTAATGGCGTTGGCTGGCCAATAGTGTTGAAAATAATATAAAATTTCCTGGAAACACTGACGCCGATGCAGCGGCTAAGCAAAAACATTGATACTGTCGCATCTGGCCTTCCATTCTTGAGGTGTCAATTGCCCTGCTTTTTGAAGCCATTGCATACTAATATGGGTTCAAGAGATCTAGTTCCAGCTGAATTACAGACTTTCTCATTTAAATTTTATTGACCCTCTGCCACGTTTCGCCATTCCAGCGACTACTCTCATTCATCGTTTGAGGTGGGGAACAGCATACATGAAGCACTCTACATAGGATTGGTTGTATGGAGAGCCCACAATGTGCATATCATGATGACAATAAGAATGCTCAGAACATAAATTTAAAGGGATTCTGACAGCCCTGGATAAGAGGCCTTTCAGTCTACAGATTGATGACTTAAGGCAGGCAAAAGCTGCGTGTAACGCGCTTCGTCGACATAACTTGTCCGTTTTTTTTAAGTATACTATGCCTTGTGCCTATCAATCATTGAAAGGCACTAGGGCATTTGCAGGCATGATGATGTCTCTCCCACAGCAAACATTCTCTCTCCACTATTTGCAAGTACATATCTATGCCCATTTTCCTGACAGCTGTAAAATATGGGTTTCTGTATAGTAAAAGCTGTATGCAATAGGTGAATGGAAAGGAATGTCAAGAGTAGTTTGGCACTCATTATTTATTTATTTATTTATTTATTTATTTATTTATTTATTTATTTATTTATTTATTTATTTATTTATTTAACAATACTGTTAACCCTCAAGCGAGGGTCCTTACAGGGAGGTATGAAGACAATAGAATTATTCACAATCACTATATACATCAGCAGAAGACAGTACATTCGTTCAAGCATCAAATAGCACTTTCAAGCAGGTGGTCATCCAGAGATCGCTCAAATTCATGCAGATCATTCTGTTCTACAACACTCATTGGCAAGTCATTCCACATTTCAATTACTTGGGGGAAGAAGGAATTTCTGAAAGCTTCACTATGGGCGTAGTACGGCTGAATTATCCGACTATGATTTGTTCTAGAACTCCGTTTGCCTGGCGCTTGTATGTATGTTTCCTTTTGAATGTTTACCTGTCCTTGGAGCGTCTGGAATAGTAGCTTTAGGCGATTTTTTTCTCTACGTATTTCTAATGAATCCAGGTTACAGGAAGAAAGCATATCTGTAACTGAGTCTGTCCTTCGATATCGGCAGCAAATAAAGCGTACTGCGTACCTCTGAACTCTTTCTAATTGTTTCTTTAAATAATTCTGTTTAGGACTCCATACTACTGACGCATACTCAAGGATTGGCCTCACAAAAGCTTTATATGCAATTAGTCTTACATCTCGTGTAGCATTCTCCAATTTTTTTTCTCAAAAACATAACCTCTGGTGTGCTTTAGAGCACACCTCTTCTATATGTGTGCCCCAATTTAAATTTTGTGTTATTGTCATTCCTAGATACTTAAACTGAGTTACGTTTACCAAACACTTGTCACCAATGAAATATGGAAACGAAAGAACAGATTTCTTCGTTGTAATGTGCATGTACGTTGATTTCGAATAATTTATTTCCATATTTCATTTTTTGCACCATTCGCTTAATGCCTGTAAAGAGTTGTTAATTCTAAGCTGGTCTTCCGTGTTTCTAACTGTGGAATAAATTAAACAGTCATCTGCGAATAGCTTCAGTCGTACATTTGGTTCCATGACAGCAGAGATATCATTAATATACACCAAAAATAACAACGGTCCCAGAACAGAACCCTGTGGAACTCCTGAAAGAACTGCTAGTGAGGCGGACACATGACCATCCATTTTGACCACCTGGTTACGATTTCCTAAGTACGCTTTAATCCATTTTACAATATTCATATTAATTCCAGCTCTTCCCAATTTAAAAACTAATTTATTGTGTGGCACTTTATCAAAAGCTTTGGCAAAATCTACAGCGATTATGTCAATTTGCTGCTTCGCATCAATCGTCATTGCCAAATCGTGAATTGTCTCTACAAGTTGTGTAGTGGTGGAAATGCCTGCTCGGAATCCGTGTTGGTGAGGGTAAAGTAAACAGCTTGTTTCTAGGTAATGAAAGATATGCTTCGCTATAATATGTTCCATAAGTTTACAAGAAATCGATGTAAGAGATATTGGGCGGCAGTTATTTACAAGAGTTCGGTTGCCTCCTTTGAACACCGGAATTACTAGTGCATTGCGCCAATCTTGTGGTACACAATGGGTGTGCAAGGATTTTTGAAAAATAAGTTTAAGGTATCGTGAGGCCCACTCGGCATATCTTCGGAGAAACTGGGTTGGTATGTTGTCTGGTCCATTGGCCTTTTTAACATCCAAATTGAGGAGCTGCTGAAATACGCCCTCCTGCGAAATTATGACGTCATTCATTCGGCTAGGCAACAAGCGTTCTGAACTAAGGTCTATGTCATCTTTGGTTGCGGTGAATACGGACTGGAAAAAGTGATTAAAATGATCTACTATATGCTCCTTTTTTATCAGTACCTGATTTTCGTGCTTAATCTCCTGTATTCTCTCCTTCCTATCACTAAAGTATCGCCAGAACTTTTGCGGTGACGTTTTGAGGAAGCGGCTAAGCGTTTCATCGAAAAACTTTTTTTTAACTTCTTTCAGCCCCTGCTTCAGCTCAGCACGAAGTCGCAAAACATGAATACGTTTATTTTTCTTTTTACGTAGTCTTTTTATTTTACGTTTCATATGAATTATGTCCCTGGTGATCCAGGGGCTTCGGTGCTTCGTCTTTTTAACACGAGTTGGGATATACCTGTCAACGCAGTGTTGTATAATTTTCTTAAATTGCTGCCACAACTCTTCTGCTGTTTTGGAACCATAGTCAATTTCAAAATCATCAAAGGCAGATTCCAGGTAGTCAAGAATGGAGGTAAGAAGCATAAAACGAAACATAATCCTTCATTTGCACTTTCGCACTGCATTTCAGTTCTGTTCTGCAGTGAAAACAAGAAATGCATAGCTGGATCAGCAGTGTTTCCTTTACGTTGCTGTACATGTTAACACAACAAAAATACATGGACCAAAATGGGTTCCGGGCCTTTCCACCCTCCATATCCATGCAAATGAGTTTCCATATTACCAGGCTCCAAATACATTGAAGACGTTTGGTACCCAATAAAACCCTTTATCTCAAGTTGTTCATATTAGTGGCTATCATATTAATGGGACACGACAGTGTCTTATATTCCAGCTCCGGCCGATCTCTTGCGTTACCAGGCAAAGAACTTTCGTAGTTGGCATGGCACGCAAAGCACGATTAGGATAATTTTTCTTCCGCATTGTACCTGCTTGCCATCTTGTGCACATCAAGCTATGTATTTACACATGTCGATTTCAAGAATAAACATAGCTTAAAGTCTACGCTGTGTGTATGTCCTGTCTGCGTCAGACTTTCTCACTGTTCAAAGAAGCATAAGCCATCAACTAGCCCGCACGTCAACCCTTGTCAACGACTATATGTTTACAATAAAAACTCGCTGACATTAACATGTAAACAGCTCATACATTCTTAAACCCACAATCTAGTTTTGTAATCTGCATTTGTTACAACAGCGTGCAAAATGACCCTTTAGCGTGCTATTTGAGGAAATGTAAATCACAGCCTACCTCCACATTTCCTTCAATCAAAATTTCATCATTCATTGGGAGCGATCCCAGAAACCGGTGGAGGTGCCAGTAGTACAGCCAGTCTTGTCCGCCTGAGCCGGTGGTGGTGCCAGTGCGCTTGAGCTTCCTGGAATAAAAATTACCACTACTGCACATATGATGCAAGTAAAAAAAATCCCAAACTACATTTCACTTAAGAAGAAAACCTTCAGTGAATGAATGTATCTGCCGTATAAAATCAAACCAATGCACAGCTGGCATGTGGAATTTCAGTGATATTGTGAACGTAGCGAAAAGATGCGACTATGATAGTGGCAATGACAGCGCACTGTTGGTGACGCAACAGCAGCGTAATTACATTAGCACTGCAGGTGTCAAGTTGGAACTGGTACACACCAGTATTGTGTCTCGAACGAAACGAAACACGGATCGCTATTTCTCGTGCATCAAGCGGAGCCTAGGCCTCACGTTTTTCTTTTGTTTTTGTGGTGAACCACACAAAGCTCGCACTAAGCTACAGCACCCTCACGGCTGCATGCCGCTACGCAGCGTTCAGACCAGCACTCGAAAGCAGCATGCATAGAGATTACAACTTACCGATACTTCTTATGCAGGTTATCTATTCTTTGGCTGACCTGCTTGGTGGTATACGGCCCCTCGCCGTGAAGCCCAGCACTCAGCTCCGCTGCCATCGAAGAGTAAATACGCGCGTTTCTCGTGCACGCACGGAGAGCAGGCAAGTTCTCCTCCCAGAGCCGTATTAATGTCATCGTCGCATGGTGCGACCATGACACTCTCTTCATATCAGCCCGAGACTGTTTACTCGCAACGCATGACACTGGTATGGGTGCCGCCATGTTTACTGTTTGAGCGACGAAACCGAGGTTGCCAAGCTCGGTTTGTGCTAACTGCGGTTAGCGGGCTGACCGTGGTCGGTTCCGCCGTGTGGACACCAGCAACTACGGTTAGCGGTAACCACGGTTTCGATAACCGCGGTTAGGAGTGCCCGTGTGACAAGGGTCTAAGCCTCGATAACCTTTCTTTCGGTTTTCATGTTTGCCTCACCACAGAATTTGTAACCGAGGTGGGGGTTTCTTATTGCTTATCCAGAAGAAACTCGCCATCTTCCAGCAGTCCCTGCTCTATCTCCTGGCGCAGCCATGAATAACGCCACGAAAAGGCGTCGTGATCCGATCCCAGGCAGCGGGGGTCAACAGCAATAATCTAACAATTTCGCCTTCCGGCTTCTTCTTTAGCGCTGTTTTCACTATTGTCAGAATGGACCAACTAGCACAGCAAAAAGTTCTGCTAGCAATAATCTAATAAGGAGTGCCCGTGTGACAAGGGTCTAAGCCTCGATAACCTCTCTTTCGGTTTTCATTTTTGCCTCACCACAGAATTTGTAACCGAGGTGGGGGTTTCTTATTGCTTATCCAGAAGAAACTCGCCATCTTCCAGCAGTCCCTGCTCTATCTCCTGGCGCAGCCATGAATAACGCCACGAAAAGGCGTCATGATCCGATCCCAGGCAGCGGGGGTCAACAGCAATAATCTTCAGGTTGGAGTCGCACACCTGAGAGAAAGCACACCACAAGCTTTGTTGTGAACTTCCGCCGTCAAGGCCCGAGCTTGCAGCCGAACATGCAGTCAAAAACGGAGAGCGAAGCCTACTCACTATCATTGTGTTGAGGGCATAGTAGCCCTTACGACTCCAAAAGGCGGCCTTGTGTGCAGCATCGCCCCGTGGCGCCTTGATGGCGATAAGTGTGCCATCTACACACCCAGCGATGCCGAGTATGCTGCTGTGGCAAAGGAAGCCCTCCTTCACCGCCGCCTTCTCTTCTGGGTGAGCTGGGAACCGAAACCAACCGTCCCGCGACCCCACTTTGACTATTGCTGCTGACAGTGGGCTGGGCTATCCCGACGTTGCCCTCATTGCCCACGGCGCCTTGAAATACGCCGATGCCGAAGGAGCGCAGCGCGCACACCTGTCGCTGCACTGACAGCGCACTCGCCTGCGCATCTCCCAGTTCATCGGCGAGATGGTCGCACAGCCACTGTGCAGTCTCCTTCCCGAGTCGAAATTGGCATCGGAACAGCTCGTCTGGCAAGTCAAAACCGTCTTCGTGCACCCTCCTACGCCATTGCTCGCGCGGCCAGCTGTGTATGGCAAAGTAGACAGCTTCCATTTTGTGTCTCAAAGCTTTGAGACTACATTTCCCAGTCTCAAAAAATCGTCTCAATCTGCCTGCATAATTAGGTGGCCAACGTCAACACTTCTGGGCCATTTACGACGTCAGTCAGTGACGCAAAAAATCAAAATGGCCGCCGCCCACGGCCGACCAGTAGGAGAGGGGCAAATGAGACACTTTTTGAGACAGTTTTGATTGAGAGCGATCCGTAATACCACCACTGATCGCAGGTACTGACCAGCATGGAAAGCTTCCGGACTTCCTTGCCCTCTTTAAAGAAGTCAAAGAGAAGGCTTCTGCTGCGTCTGTCACTGTAGAAAACCTTGCATCTTGTGCCGGCAGCAAGGAACTGAACAGAGCAAGGAACAGAGGCGGCAAGTTGTTGAACAAAGCATATAAGATGTTTCCCACTTTGCTTCATGGGACATCACAGTGACTTACAATTATTTGTGAACTGCAGCGAAGGTTGAATGATTGGGGCATCTCAAAAATTGAGTTGTCAAGTTGTGACACCCGATCAGTACGCAGTTATTCAGGTGAATCGGCCCGCCTTGAACGATCTCGGCCCTCTTTGAATGTTCTCGCTGATGCCTTCAATCACTCCTCATATGAATTTACTTCATTTCGTGCATGTGCAGTGCTGTTTCAGATGTGAGAGCACATAATTTACCTGTAAGCAACCTTGTTGGCTCATGTGCAACAGTACTGTGTCAAGTTGGAACATGAGCAGGTGCAAAAAGCCATGTATCAGTGTTAGCACAACTTTATTCATGGTTCAGTGCTATATACACTCTTCGGTTTCTTTGCTTTCATTGTTTTGGGCATTCTTTCATTACCAGAGAAAATGTTTCTTTTCTTTATTTTGTCCTCTCAGCTAGTGGAGTGCATTGGTATTCTGTGAAATATTAAGTAATCTGTATTCTACTTGTGTTACTCTAACTTTGCTGTGTTAATACCTGTATGCCCTTCTTGCTTGGGCCACATCAAGGTCTGCAGCATTGTATAAATAAATAAATAAATAAATAAATAAATAAATAAATAAATAAGTTACAAATAAGGCTTTGTTTTGAGTGAATTGGGCACCACTGCCTTGCGCACCTGCGCATATGGTTGCCAGCCTTGCTGATTTTGTACTAACTTGCACCTTTTAGCATAGCTGCATGATTTTAATGCTGGTTGCAGTGTTGCTTGAATCCTGAGTTGTAGACAAGGGAGTGGCATTCTGATTTTCATATCCATTTGACCAGTATTTTAACTTCTAGGGAGTGGTAGTACAGTGCACTCTTGACATTTATTATGTTTCATAAGCTGGCTTTTAAACAAATTGATTTTTTCATAGTTAACATGCTGTGAAACATGAAGTTGTAGATGTGTTCACAGCTTTTTATGCGGCCACGGTGGTCGAATTTCGATGGAAGCGAAATTCTAGAGGCCCGTGCACTGCGCGGTGTCAGTGCACGTTAAAGAACCCCAGGTGGTCGAACTTTCCGGAGCTCTTCACTACGGCGCCTCTCATAGTCTGAGTTCCTTTGGGACGTTAAACCTCCATAAACCATAAACAAATTAGCTTTTTAGTCATATGGCAATGATCATATTCTGTAACTTGTGTTATGGTTAGTTAGTCACATTTAAATTAACCATAATAACACAGCTGACATGCTGAGAAATTCTCAGTTATTTGTGGGTACAGTTGCAAAGACCACTCTGTTGTAAAAATTGTTCTGTTAGGGACTCATTTTAGATGTATTTTGGCACCTCATTATATGTCTTGTTCTTCATGCAGGGTTTGAGTTTCCTTGAGATGAAAAACCATGTGATGCTCAGCTACCTGCAAGACCTCACACATGTTATTTGATGCAAAGTATCTGGCAAGAACATCAGTGGTGACCCCTCCATACAGCGACTCGTGCAGGCTCGAACTGTATGCATTATTTTTCAAATGTTTTTCTGCTTTCCTAGCATCTGCATGAAGTTAGCAGTTGGGAATACTTTTTCAGCCTCCTAATTTACATTGTGTTTGTTTTCGTACTGCATTTGGAGACAGCGTAATGTCTGCATTGCTTTTCTGCATAAGGAGTGTAATGTAGAGAAAAACACACAAGGCATCTATGGTTATTGCATTCTCAATAAGCTACTTAGGGTAATTTCAGAAAGCAGTTTATTGCTAAAACCAGGGGCACACGACTTTGTATCCCTGTCACTGTCCGATGTTTTGCACAGTTTTTGTATCCCTGTCACTGTCCGATGTTGTGCACAGTCTGATGCCATTTTTCACTTGCAGCTTTTGCAATAAGTGACTGGCAATACAGCATTTTTTGTTGCCACAGGAACATAAAAGTTGAAAATGCAGGCATTGACGATATTTGCTCAGTGTTCGCTGCTTGCATGCCACTGCTGTCATAGTATCACCACGGTCAAAATACAGCTGTAGTATGGTGTATGGGCAGTATATCGAAATTGCCTGATCAGTGTATGGTTGCAGCTGCACTTTACCTATGCTTATGTTCACCTTCTTGCTGCTGTTGCATGTGGGCATTGGTCATGCTGCAGGCCAACTTTAACTGAACCGCAGTGGTGATCCTGTGTATAAGAAATAGCAAACACAAGTGTCTTGAATGTTTTCTTTATCGACATCCTTCCCATCTGTGGCAGAACTGACTTTCAATCAGAAAGTAATGGTCTTTGTAAATATACATCTTGTATGTATTTAGCGACATTCTCTGCAGTGCTGTTGAAATCAAAGAAAAAATGATGTGTTAATGCACCATAAGTAATATATACGCATTACCTAACTTCAAAAGACATTAAGGACAAATTGAAGTTGGCCTATATTATTAGGTCACTGCGTTCTGATGACGAAGACTCTAACTGAAAACTGAGCTTTTATAAGCTAGAAAATGTCACAAAATGAAGGTGTCGTCATCCCTGCCTGTTTGTACGAACAAACTGCGGTGTGCCGAGACAGGTTTTTGTGCACAGATCGCTGCAGACAGTCAACACCACTATTCACTCTGGAAAAAGAAAATTGGTTTTTGGGGAAAGGAAATGGGGCAGTGTCTGTCTCGCATATTGGCAGACACCTGAACTGTGCTATAAGGGAAGGGTTAAAGGAGGGAGTGAGAGGAGAAAGGAAGAAAGGTGCCGCAGTGGAGGGCTCCAGAATAATTTTGACGACCTGGGAATCTTTTAACGTGCACTGATATCACACAGCACACGGGTGCCTTAGCGTTTCGCCTCCATCGAAACGCAGCCTCCGCGGTTCGGCTCGAACCCGGGAACTCTGGATCTGTAGTTGAGCGCCCTAACCATTGAGCCACCGCGGCGGGTGGAGTGGTAATCACAGAATCCTTTTTTGTGTAGACGTCCCAAGTTTAAATCACATGGCGAGAAATTTTTTAAATACAATTTTCTTGGCAATGAATGCGTGTTATGCTGCCGGACAAATGTCAACATAGCCAAAAACCACCACAGAATCATTTTTTACTAAGAAAATAAATTGATAAATTTGTCCGCTGCGTCCCTTTTATAACTTGGTAATTCACATCAGTTATTTATGTTCAAAAATGTGTACCAAAGCCTCTGTAGCTGCCACGTTCAGTTCCTGTGTGCATATTGAGTGTACAGAATTAAATACCCATGCAGTTCACAGTCAATTTGTAATTTATTTGCTAGACCTACTTATATTTTTGTAAAACAAGATTGCTAAATAGCCGTCACGTGCATCCTGATTGTATGCGCTGCCATATGCAACACCGTTAGAACTCCATTACCACATGGTATTCCCTCAGTTCCCATGATGTGTGAGCTCTTCCGGAGGTGAAGTGTGATGACTGCATCGTCAAGAGCAGTGACCAAATCATATTTCATGAAGATAGCTCAATATTAACGGTGCCTTCCACTGAAAAGGCAGGGCTAATGAAAGAGCCGGAGATGGTGTGGGCCGAAACTACTTTCATACCACAGCACTGTTATTCTCATGGCCCCAAGCACAAAGGTCAGCACCAATGTCACTGGCACCACACTGAATGCCAGGATTCATGATTCATAGTGCTTAAATGGCCAATGCCGCTGGCGCTAGCTAGGAAACCCCTTGGCAACATTGGTCCTCACCAATACGAATTGAGAACTGCATTCACCATCTTCCATTGCACCAGTGAGATTCTTGCAGTGCTGTTAGCCACTTTGAAATTTGTGAGTGGGAAAAAAGTGCACCACCAAAGCTGTTACCACTGTCACTCTTTCAAAAAACTTGGGTACTTCTTTACCGCACTACCAAAAAGAAAATTCGGTAGCATTTGCAGGGTCCATTCTGGTCCTTGGAAACTCTTGAAAATGAACAAGTTATGTTCAGCGGCCTTCAGAGTCCTGTATTTTTTCTGGGTCTTTGAAAACATTTGAATTGCTAGTGTATTATAAAGGGTGTATAATTTTTGTCTTAATTATAAGTGTAACATTAAAAAACGGGAAGAAAGCAGGAGTGGCTCAGGAAACAAATGTTAGTTCATGATGTCTGAGCTGAATACGAGGAGAAAAATAGGAAAGACAAGGTATGTAGTATGAAGAGAAGATAACCAAAGGCCCCTCAGGGTAACGGAATGGATTCCAAGAGAAGGCAAGTGTAGCAGGGGGTGGCAGAGAGTCAGGTAGGCGGATAAGGTTAGGAGGTTTTCCGCAATAAGGTGGCCGCAGCTGGCACAGGTCAGGGTTTACTGGAAGGATATGGGATAGGTCTTTGTCATGCATTTCACATGATTTCTCACTTGGAAGTCGTCCACAAATCCATCTGTGGCTTTACAGGTTGATAAAATTGTTGCAGCCGCGAAAGGACGCTTCCACACACTTTGTGTGTGTGTGTGTGTGTTGTAGAGAATTGCGCTGCTGGATCTGAGCAACTTGTTGAATCTGTGCCTCATTGACACTGAGAATGAATGCATGTACGCATGTTTCCATACTTGCGTGAATATTTGTGTGCTCAGTCATCAATGTAGCCTGCGATTTTCGGCCACTTGTGTGATGACTTAGGAAACATTCCTTTAATAAATGTCTTGTAAGATACTTAGGTTTTGTCTTTATTGCTACTGCACCCCTCTGAGCTACTTCAGCGGCCATCGAAATTGATCAGAGTGCGTATATCTATTCGATCTGGCGATACCCTGTAAGCAGTTACCAAAACAAACCTTCAGGATTATCCAGCGATTTTTCAAACTGCACTAAAAACAGCGCAATTTGCATGGCCAAACAGGAAGTGGTGAAATCACATCCTTAGAGGCTCTAGCAATATCCACTTCTGGTCAATACAATGATCATGAATTCCTGAAGGTAAATTGTTTGAACAGAAGATTGTGGAGAGTTAAAGTGTTCACTCTGAGCCAAGGGCATGGGAGCATGCTGCAGGGATTCAGCATCAATAAGCAATTTACCTTGTAAAATTTGAGAGGAATTTATTGCATACTACAGCGGATTGTGTGTGATGCTGTGTACAGAGCAGATGGCATCCTTTCTGCTGATCACAAAGAAAATTGTGGCTGTCCATGGCTTCTGCAAGGCATGATTACTATACCTTTTGTGGGAGTTATAAGCAGAAAGCCAAAAGTGCCAAGGAGCAGATGTATAAAAAGCGTTGTCTAGGTGAAGAACTTGATTTGACGACAAAAAGAAACGTTGGCAGCAGCTTTTTCGAGTTGGGTGGGTTTACCCACAGCGGTGGCTCAGTGGTTAGGGCGCTCGGCTACTGATCCGGGGTACCTGGGTTCGAATCCGACTGCGGCTGCTGTGTTTCGATGGAGGCAAATTGCAAAGATGCCCATGTGCTGCGCGATGTCAGTGCACGTTAAACCTAGGTGGCCGAAATTTTCCGGAGCCCTCCACTACGGCACCTCTTTCTTCATTTCTTCTCTCAGACCCTCCTTTATCCCTTCCCTTACGGCGGGTGCAGTGTCTCCCTATATGTGAGACAGATGCTGCGCCATTCCCTTTCCCAAACAGCCAATATAATTCAGTTCAATGGTTTAGCAGCTTCTATAAGAAAATGTAAGCTACTAATGACTTGACATGGGTGATGATAAAGGGTAACGGTCTGACAAACAATGTTAGAGAGAAAGCATAAGGCATTCTCAGCATCAGTGTTCAGCTGGAAAAAGGAGGAAGCTGAGGTTTCATGAAAGCTGTGACTACGAGCACTTAGCTTGTGTGGCTTCTTTGGTATGAAGAGAATATTGTTTTGATTAGCCAATGTGTTTGTTAATCCATGAAAAAATTATTGGCAAGTGCTTTAAAGTCCTTGAAAACTTGATTTTTGGAGCTCGGAACCAGCATGAACCCTGACTTGGAAGTTGTCCTACCCCCATATATTCCAAAGGCTGACCCAAATTCTGGAAGTACTTAGGCTCACCCCCCAGGAAATGGATTAAGGTGGATTAGTGGGGGGATTAAGGTAGAAGAGTGGGTCAGGGGTTAGTATAATCTGATATGACAATCTGAAAGAGGTACTACTTGTACATTCTACGTAGTTCTTTGATTTTCAAATTTGCCGGTGCTGATGACAGCGCAATCCTCTGGATCAATCGGGAAATTTAATTACGGAGAAACCCTATGGTTTTTGCAAGACAAGAACCTAAATACTATTTTTTTAAAGAGCTAACACCTTGCAGTGCAGAGACACCCAGGACCACTGTGCTAGCACTACCAATGCAGCCTAAGAAATTGGCTAAGGCGATGGTCCCAACAGGATAAAATGAGAAAGGGAGTCCTGTAGAGAGAAAAAAATAGTATGGCCCTCAGCTTTTGGGGGCACAGTTGCCTCTGCAAAATTTAGTTCAGATCTCTGCTTCCAGTGCTAACAGTCTTTTGTGCAGCGTTCGATAGGTTGATCTCACATGACCTTGTGTGTCAGAGCTTTGTGCTTGCTGCAAAATGTGCTTGACACTTCTAGGTCCTGGAAAGAATTTGCCCCATAGACCAGAAACTGAAATACCAGATTGACAAAATAGACAAAACAGCTACCACGGGAACTGTTGGTAAGTTTACCTGCCACTGCATCACATTGATACTGCAGTTCTAGCAGCTGGCTTTCAGCAGAAAGTGTTACCCAGCTCTGTGAAATGCATGTCAGTTAACCGTGTAATTTATCATTTTGTATTCATTGTGAGGTGCGCTTGAGAAATTATATATTTGTGAAATTGTCAATGTGTATCATTAATATTCTGCCATGATTATATTATGGAGTTCACCTTCAAGTCAGTGAGAGATCTGCAGTGCAGTAAAACCTTGATAATTCGAAGAACTCCTGCAGTCCTGCACTTTCTGATGCAAATGTGACCATGTAATTCGAAGTGGCGTCTTGCACCAGCACAGTTAATTCGAAGAGCTGGTGTGCTATGCAAGAATGCCCAATCCCGATTTTTGCCGCAAACCGGTGAAGAGACAGCCCCTCAAAGCTGCATAGTAATGCTGATACTTGATATGCGAAGCGTCCCAGCACCAGTACTCCAATTAAGAGCCAGCCTATGTATGTATGTAGAGTCCGCCTTTTTTTATTTTGGTATATGGTAATTGCAATTTGTTCAGTGTAGGTAGTGCATTCCTCGAACAAAATTTTTGCCTGGGTCCTATTATTAGCTCTGCTTGTTTAATTCGTATATTTTTTTTTGCGGTCCCAACGAGTTCAAATTAACAGGGTTTTATTCTATGTCATGATTTTATATTGCACTGACGAGTGCAGAAGTGCCCTGAAACACCTCTTTGTTCATTTTGAGAAAAAGCTTGGAATAGGTTAAGCACCAGCTGGGAGTTCACTCGACAGATGAGTTAGCGAACAAATTTGTGGCATTATGATGATTTAGTGGATAGTTCACCAGCCAGATGCATTCACAAGAGAGAGAAAGCGAGAATGCAATGCCATTTTTATTTCAAGTGTATATTTCGCTGCTTAGCATTTGCAGAGGGAAAAGGTGCTGTCCTTTTTATTTGTTCACATTGACCATGTACATGTCATCAACCTGTGATATGGTGTTTCATAATACACTGTCCGCCAGGCAAATTTAGAATTTTGTCCGTGTTGTAAGTCTCTTAGAAATGATGATCTCCCAGAACAATTTTTACTGAATAAATTTTACAAACTTTGTTGTAAAGTGCAGAGGAATTGAAAATGATGCATACAAATTTCTTGCTGTCCCCTCAGCTCAAATTCTCTCCCCCATTTTGTTCTTGACTTGTCTCTCCGGGAGTGATGCTCTGCCTACCACAATCATGTCCAACCTTTGCCTACTATGATCCTGCCTACCTGCCATCATCAGTGGCTGGCAGAGTAACTGCGGACACTGACGGCACACATTGGTGGCACATAAGGACTATGCAACTTGTCAGAGATGTTCAGGGCGATGTGCTTTGCTTGCCAACTCTGTTTACTCGCCATGGTCAGCAAGTGGTTTAGGGCCCAATTTGGAAGGGGGCTTAGCGCGAGAGAAACAAGGACATGAGAGGTACACAGGACGAGCACTCAGCCTGTGTTCCTTTCTTGTTTTTGTTCCTCTTGCCCTAAGCCCCTCTCCAAATCATGTCTTACCAACTAGCTCAAACTTCTACTTTTGTTGAAGTTCAGGGCCTGTTTGACATCAGTATGGTGTCCGTTGCCATCCATGCTGCTTGTTTCATGTGAGGTGATGAAATTTCTAGCTGTACTTGCCGGACTGTAACATGCACTGTATGTTTTTTGAGTATATTTGGGAGCTCCTTACCATCCCACTTGCTTCTTGAAACAAAAATGTGGCTGTTTTGGGCAGGCTGTCAAAACCTGTAAGCTAACTGATTGGCATATCTCAACCATATGTTGCTCTCAGCCAAACAGTTTTCAGGGTTTTATTTGCTTTTCCTACTGTCTCGCGTTCAAACCTTTGCGCTTCTCCATGGTGCCTTTGCATGAAAAGTTTAGGGTGGATGGTGTACACAGCCATGCTTTGTCGCAACAAAACATGCATGAACTAGCACAAGTTATTATTGCTGTATTATTTATTTATTTATTTATTATTATTTTCAGATGCTGATGACCCTTTGAGGTTCAGAGCCAATCCAGCAGCCCTTGAAGCTGAAGTAGGCAATCTTCGTTCTTATGAGAAGTGGCTACATGCTGCTTTTAATGTTTTTGTTTTGTTTGTTGTCTAAAATTTTTGCTTTCGTGGGCTTTAAGTTTTGCTCCTGACGTCATTGGAACTTTTTTCAATGTTTAAGGAACATCATTTCAGCAGCTTTATTGTTATTTCAGAGTGGTGACGAGTCCACAGGGACTATTGACGATGAAAAAGGAGAGCAAGACAAGAAAGCAACAAAGGTGTATAGACCACCAAAGCTGGCTCCTGTGCACTACGGTAATCTGTCTTGGACATTCTGGTTCCAGTTTAGAACACAGATGCACAATTCAACCATTTGTTTTGTCATACATTGTGAAATTTATGCCGTGCAGGGATGTAGGCATCTGAATTTGGAAACAATTGAGAACGAAAAAAATGGTGTGAATACACTTGACACGTATCACCAAGAAAATAAAATAATTTGAATGGGATGAACTTGGAGGCCCATTTTATCCTGGATTTTTTTAAAGGAGGTGTGTGTGCATTTGAGGGAATATGTCAGGATGGGGCATGGCATTGTCACTTTCATAACCATGGAACCCTGCTGTTAACATTTTTCACGAGACAATGAAAAAAAAGGCCATACCGGCTGGGAAATGCAGTGTACTGGGAAATGCGCGTGAATAAAAAGTGTACATCAGTGTCTATAGTCTTTTTTTTAACTTCTAGTAAGGATCCCATGCTTCTCTTAAATTTGCAAGGCTTTGTTTCTCTCGCAATTGTTTGCATGCACAGATTGTCCTTGGATGGCTCTTCCTCTGCCTGAGTTGGTGGAAAGGAGGCAGCAGTGAAGAGGGAAGGTGCACAGAGTGGACGAAGGTCGGGCACGTGTATACACTTCTGCGTAGTTTTCATTCCTTTAGTTGCTAGCACTCATGCCGCAGTAGCGATGGAACTGCACGAACAGCCACAACAAAATGCTCACCGCCTCCATTAAG